>NC_042494.1:9801914-9832952 GCF_005508785.2 Acyrthosiphon pisum
GATATAATATTATTATTATAAGTATTATTATAAACACCCAATATTCAAAGGATATTACACCTACACGATTTCAGTGTACGCAATACAAAAATATGCAGTTACAGTACTTCCTGTTCAGTGAATAAAAATTAGCTAATTTTTTAAACAAAAATCATAGTATGAATTAATTTAATGTTAAAATGTATATATTGTATTGAAGTAAAAATTCTATTGAAATCATATTTTCCAAAATAAATATTAAAATAATTCAACTATACAGGTACTTTTGTAATACTATTATGGAATCTTAAACCATCCTACGTCTATTATCATCGATATGAAATATTTATTTTGTAAAATAAGTTCCAGTCACTAAAACAGTGAAATCCCTTTGGCCCTTTTCGTGTGAGATCGAAACATTTCTAATGAAATAAATAAATCTATAAGCACATAGTATAATATTATGTATCTTTTGCAAAGCAAATATTGTATTCTTCGTAGAAAATAACACGCATTGGGCGCTCGAATTAGTGACAAATGATATAATTTATATCAAGACAACAAAATAATAACACCGAATATTACTACATTTTAAATACCTTTATGTAGTTTGCGTGAACAACATCATATTCTGCTATTGGAAGAAACTAAAATATCAAATGAATAAAATCGTATTTAAATGGTCCCCGTGATTACAATATTATGTGAAATTGTTGAAAGACCAAAAAATGTATACAGTGATAACACTATTATGATTATAATATAAACTGTAAGCGCTTTACAAGACGTGTGACAGTGTGCAGATTGGTTGGTCAAAACCAAATCGTATTACAATTTTAATATTAGTTAAATTAAGGTATATTATTAGGTAATTTTGGTAACCCTAAAATGTGCATTAATATTAAAATGTCCGTAGAGGGAGGAGCAAATTGTTTACTTAAAATTTTTTACTAGCTACTGCACGTAATACACTATAGGTAAACATATTCATATAAGTTTAGTGTGATCGTCGTTTAATAGAGACATATTTTTATGTTTTTCTCTCGATTTCCTAGTACCTACGTGCGGTACAGGCCGTTATTATAGACTCTTTTAATGATACGATAATATGATAATTATGCATCATGAATGGTGTCACTTGGTCACCTTTATTATTGTAAACTCGGCCTCCGGGGAACAGTAATAGTAGTAGTAGTAGTAGTAGTAGTAGAAGTATTAGGTCCGATGTAAATTCGGCCCTGATAAAATAACGTGTCATCCACAAGAGATCAAAGACATCTGCATGTAACAAATAATGAATCTTGCCGTGTACCTATAACGTGCCGAAAGCGTTTGGAAATCACGATTAAGATTTAAGAAGTACTACTGCGATTTCGAAATTAATATGAATACCAATCATAAACAGTGGCTTATACTATTGAAAAATAAATAATTGTATATGGCTAATAATAATATTGTGAATACAAAAAACAAATTTTACACAGATACTTAATTTATATAAACTATGTTCGGAATGAAAAGAAAAAACCAAACAGTTGTGTCATATATTATTATGACAACGATACGAAAGTTAAAAAGAGTATATTTGACCGAGAGAAATATTTTTGGTATGAAAAAAAAGCTTTTAACGATCTATACGCCACGAATAAAAATAACAGTAACTCCTAAAAAGTTGACTTATCCAACGGGAAATGGACTTAACGATCGTTTTCTGATAATACAACGGTGGTTCAGTCGGTCGAGGCATGTCTAAAAGCACCAAAGTCGGTCGTCAAGTCACGTCGACCCACATAATTGTATGCGATCCGTTGATAGATCGATCTATACGATACTCGCGGCGATAGTATGATAATAATAGCGATCGGTCCTCGGGGTACGAAAATGATTGAAAATTATCCCGGAGTACACATTAAAACAGAAAATTGCACTGCTGACAATAATATTATATCACATTAAATATTATATTCGATACCATTATCAACGAATATTACATGTAATATTCGTTGATAATACATACATGCATGTTTATATCATATTATAGGTATATATTATTATATTGTAATTGCGATTATAATGAATACTATATATTTTATATTATATAATAATATTGTACAACCCCATTAAGCTAACGATATACTATAACATACGTATTACAATACCAATGATATACTTATAGAGCGTTTTTCCTCGGCTTATTATACACCTACGGGGTATGTTTATTATTCGCATGATTTATAACCACACGTATTATATATACGTCATTGCCTATTAAAATAGACAATAGTATTACAGTTGTCGTTTCAGCACAAAATCGCGACGTTGTTAATAACCGTTATAATGGGACGACGATTTATATAATATTATAATAATACGCATAGGTACCTATATAGGTAAAGTTTCTATTGCATTTTGGAATACTTGTATTATCGGAACCTATCCGTAATATGTAGGCGTGTTACGGACGATTATACTTTACCAGCTATTACTATAATATACACAAATACTATTAAGTATTACTGTGTATGATATTGTTGAGAGAAATAAATTATTTTAAAAGTTTAATGTCATAATATTACATAGGTACTGCAATACGTCCATTTCACAAGACCCTTCTCCCATATTAAAATCCAATATTTATTTTTTTAAATATTATCAGTAGATTGTAATTTTTATTGAATTGAAAACAATTGAAGAAAATAAGACGATAGGTAGACAAAATACCCAAATAAGAACTCAACCATTTTCTCTGCGATTATCTTTTTCGTTTGAGTAATATATTACGTTATATACCGTTAACGTTCAAGAATTCAAAATAGGAAATAATATTAAGAATATTATGTACACGGTACGGCGGCTCAGGCAGAACACGTTTGGGCACTTTATCAAACATTTACCTGAAAATTGTAAACACATTTGTGCAAAATTATAAAAGACACGTTTAAGCTCAATACTATAACTACAAGTATTTAAAAAATAAACAGAATTCTAAAAAAAAATTATACCTACTAAATGAAAAAATTACGAATTCCATAAAAAAACAATTTAACAACATTTTACTAAAAAAAAAAATAAATAATTATTCATAAAATAATAAATAGAAAATATCACAAATTTATTTAAATACATTGAATTATAAAAAAAACCAGTACAACATTTTGGACTAAATAAATAAACTTTTTATCTCAACTCACAAGTACAAAATATAATAATAGTACCTATATATTAAATAGTTAGCAACTAATAAAAGTAAAGGCATATATTTTTTGGAATACTATTGACTATTGAGTCATTATTGTTGTGTCTTCTAGGTAACGCTAATAGTTTCAGAATTAAATGTACTTATATTAAATGGGTCCAAACTTTTTAATTCGTCATGAATTATTACTCTCAAATACGCTGTGTGCATAGACTTAAGTCCTGAAGTGTTGTGTTTTTGAAAAATTCGCCTAACGCGCGTTTAACTATTCAATATATAGACGTGTATAAGGAAACTATAGCAAGTATACATCGCAAGATATAACGCATTTATTTCAGGTTTTGGATATGGTGCGGAATAAGATCGTTTTACTATAGTATGAAAAATATCCCGAAAACGCGTATAGGAATGCAACGTTTTGTTAGGTATTGGTTTATATTTTATGAAATCGTTGGTATAGGTATAAATCATAATATAACTAGGTGACTTTGATATTGGCGGATCAGAGCGAGACAGACAGAGAGAGAGAGAGAAATTTCGGTTTATGTCGATCGGGTTTCATCCGACTTTTTAGTCGACACCGGCCGACTGACGGATGAACGGGAGACCTGTCGAACGGGTAACCGCGATATCGGCCTTGCAAGGACGCGAGCACACGCGATGACTAATGCACGTACAATAATATTATATATTTATATCATAAGATCGACATCGGGTGTAGTGGGTACGCACTACCCGTTGCACACACGCGCACTTGTTATATTATTATGTTTAATATATATTGTCGAAAACCGTCGGGTTAAGTAATGATGAGCGGCGGCATCTCAGATGTACATAAATTAATATCATATAATATATAGGTAGGTGTATACCATAAATCGTGAGTTTTCAGAGTGACGCCGGCGATCGATGAAAGGACATCGCGGTATCGATACGGTATATTATTATTATTATCATAAGCTACCTGTTGTACGGCCATACAGCTGTTCTCGTCCGTGACGACTTGCTCAGAGTATAACGGCGATCCGCGTGTGCGATATTTTGCAACGTTTATTTTCGGCGCCAGTTTGTCCAAATAAGGACGTAAAGAGAAAAAAAATATGATACCCGTGCGAGGCGGCGGCGGCGACGCTCGTCGCGTGTCTTATTTAATATTTTAATAATATATTATACCGTACTCGCTACAACGATATCGATTACGATATAATTAATATTGATGGCAATTGTATAATATTAATTTTGTATTGTTTTCATCATCGTCAACATGCAATGTGCATATTGTTAGGTATAATACACGTCATGTGACATGACCGAATCACGTGATTTATGGCGTCTTCAGGAACGAATATGTATGTGTTTTTTACTGCTCGTCGATCCTACCCCTGCACCGCCCACCGCTATAATTTCGGGTTACATGCCTACATGGTGTTAAACTGCTGATAAACACCGTCGTAATTACACCACCGAACAAACCGTTAAGAAATAATGTGCTCGTATAAACCGCTATGGGATGTAGGTATGTGGTAATTGGTTTTTTTTATACGCGGATTGTACACAAAATCATTCAAGACCCGAATTGTTATCGTACCCATATTGTAAGCCTATAAGTATTAAAGTGCCTACATATAGTCCATATAGCGTAGTAATGACGCAGGATTAACGATCTAATGGTATATAATTATTACACATTCGAGTGTACACATAATAATGCATAAAATGTGTATACACAGACTCTATAAGTCCGACAACCGATAACATTTTTGAAAAAATTCCATTCATTCAAAAAACGACACTATATACGGCTGCAGGTGTATAAAATATCTAACCGGCGCACGTTTTTACACGGTCGTAATGTTACTATTTGCCATTTGGGTACATATTTTGTTCTTAATTGATTCGCCGTTGCGAGTGTGCAGTGGCCGTACAGAATCGCCAGACACAAAGTCCCGATAAATAGATGGAGTAAAATTATCATTAATGAAAACGTTTCGGTATACATAGGCAGGCGTGCGCGTATACCAAGTATACCTGGTATGCCGTACAATATAATATAAGATCGCCCGCAGTATCGCCAGACGCCAGTGCAGTAATAAACAATAAATTATTGTGTGTGCGTGCGCGGTAACACAACAACGGTATGACATTTTATGGTATATTATTATACGTGATCTATCTTAAGTAAAAACACCTAATGAAAACACTTGCAATACGCACGCGGCAATAACGATAAAAAATGTAATCGACTTTTACTCAAAACGTCCGTCTCTTAACACGATGCCGAGGAGCGTTGAGACTTTATTATTGTAGGTAAATCGGTATAACTTGCACCGGTTTCATTTCGAGAAATAGTAAAATTTAAAAAAAAAAAACCTAAAATGCTTACACGGCACGTCGTCATCTATCGCCGAAATAATAAATAATAGTTCGGTATAATAAGACCATAAAAACGAAATCTTCGATTTCCAAATATCAGACCGACTACATAATATCATCACACCTATCGTGTAATGTATAGGTAGTTGATCGCGGGTGAGAGCATAAAAAAATATACGACACTATCATTAGATAATAGGCTTTAAAATTACAGCGCACAGACGGTTTTGGAAACTTTTTCGAAAGTATAGCACATACGTCGAATAGAGTCATACACTATAGTTCAATGCCACACGTGCTTACTTCATTGTGTGCAATAATACGTATAATCATTTACGTATTATATACACCTAGGTACACACACACACACACACACACACACACACTCGCGCGTGATGTATTTATCCTCACGTCGTTTACATTTCGTTAAGGTATACGAAAATAATAATAATATAATAACGGCCATTCAACGTCCGAATCGTTAAATTGAATAATTTCGGCTAGTAGGTCACATTTAAAATTTTTTTTTTCATAAACAAACTTACAATGTCAAACCGTGTCGCGGACTGCAGTGACGGCAGCTACACGGCTTATTTTTCAGCGTTATCTTTTTAAGTATAAAAACGGTCTTTTTTTTCACTTCACATTATATTATTATTATGTCCAATCAAGGATTTGCTGTAGTCTTACCATAACGAAAAACATTATTACGCTGTGGGATAGTTTTTTTTTTTTTTTTTACTCTCCGACCATTATTATTATAACGTTCAACGGTCTCACGATAAGTGCCGGCAAGGTCAGGCACACGTCATGTATGTATATAATAATATTGTCGTATACCATAATATAGTAATACGGATTCACTTAATCGCAACCGACGCGGGTTAACTATGCAGCGGTCTGCGATGAATATCGCCTCGTCCATAAATCATCGGCCAATCGTACTATATATATATATAGGCACTGCACACTTGAATCTAAAACCGTGTACATACAAATATATATGTATATAATATTAGTTTTTATATTATATTATAGTTGCGTGGTTATTGATACACGGCCGCGGAGGAGGGACGACCCTATGGAGGAACCTATACCTAATCCATGTCTGACATCGATGCAAACGATAATAATAAAATATGATGATGATCAAGTCGCTGTACGCACTTGGTGCAGTAGGTACATCCCACGATATTATCAAGGACCAACAACCCCGTGGGTTTTAATTTTAGATATCCACTCGGCGACGGGGTGACAAAGTGTTATTAGTTTATTAGACATTTTTTTTTAAATAAATATTTAATTAATCGTGTCTGATATTATAATAGTGTGCTTTTTTTTTTTTTTAGCTGAAAAATCAAGGAAGCGCAACGAATATACATATTATTATATTGGCGATTAATTAGAATGAAATTATTGCGCTCGCGTGCCTGCGTGTCATACACTCCGTTTACCAGCCTGCACTGCAGCAGATTAAATTGTGGTCACTGTACTAGTGCATTGTTGCAATCTAGTTTACTATAAAGTATAAACAAAACCTTTGTTATAGGAATGCTCTACGTTACTTTATTATTGTAGTATAAATTATAATAGTGCGTATATTATTTTTATTTAAACCCTAAATAAATAAATATATATATATATCAGTATGCACCTGTCTAGATTATTGTTTGTTTTCAAAATGAACACATCAAACGAATACCGACAGTGTATAATGTATATAATATAGTGTATGATATTGTATATTAATATTTCATTTAAAATAATATTATTCAGCAATGTACCTACCTATATACTTTATTATTGTAACATAATTTCACTGTGATAAATGATAATAAAGGTTTCCATAAACTCGCGTGATGTAAGATAATTATTCCAATGCCACCAGCCGCATGACCTATATACTATATAAATGATATAACGGAGTAATTAAATAATAGATTTTTAATCGAACGAGTTCGTCAATAGGTACCTATATTTCGATGATAATATATGATATTAATATCAAATATCGGTTCAATAGATATCGAAGAATTTAAATATGCTTCAAATCGTACGTTTTGATTGTATATAAAATATTATGGAACTGTGAAATTTTTAATCACCGTCTTTGCCATAAACAGTAAACACATGACCAGCAATTAATGATGCACATATATAATTGTAATTATCATCAGATTTGTTGATATAAAGACGTAGTTCAAACGTAAATTATTATGATTATTTCCAAAATAATACATGTCAATAGGTACCAACCACCAAGTATTATCAATAACAACATATTGTGTGATTTAATTTAGTTAAAACACAGATTTATACTGAAAAATTATACTTTAAAAATGTATACTTTTTTTTATACTGAACATTTTTACTAGATTTAAACACTTTTATACGAGTTTGAGTGAACCCTAGAAATAAAAAACACAAACAATCTTAATGAAGTTATAAAAAAAATGTTGTTTGATATAATATAATATGTAGTTTTCATTTATTCTATTATATGGAAAAATATTTTTATAAGCCAAAATAGAGATTTCGATTTTAAATTAACTAATTTATAACTAATCATTTTAATATAAATAATTAATTCATAATAGTATTTACATTTTGTTTAGGTTTGGTGCTCTAATCACTAATATTTAAATAATATTATATTTTATCATAGTAATAAATATTAAACCAAGATTCCATGTTCGGAATTTATATCGAACCTAATTAGGTACACAATCATTTTATCTATAGTATTATTTATGTAAACATGTCTTAATCACTTTCTATTAAGTCTATGAGTCTATTAACTTAATAATTAAACACCAAATCAAAATGTATTTCAATCGTGTACAACTTGGCTTTTATCTTAGCAATGTTTATTTTAAATTTTTAATTTACAACACTCTTTAATTAACTTTGTCAAACAAATTCATGGAATATTAATAATATTTGATACTACAGACAATTATATGGGGACCACCAAAAATCAATGAGCGTAATATTACAAATGTTTTATTTTCAAGATAATTGGAATGTTTAAATAAAATACAAAGGGACTCCTACTCACAAAAAAGTAATTTATGTTAAACTCGACATTTAAATTTTTTATTCCTAAAACAGGTTTTTCTATATAATATTATATTTGGTTTGTTAATCTAAAAAAGGAAATGCTTGATTTATGAACATAAACATATGTGATTTACGATGGTTATTAGGTGCTGACAATAAGAGACACCAAAATTTGGTTTTAACAATGACACATGATATTTCCTAATAAGTAATTTAATTGGCTAGTTAGATAATTTTGTAGTTATAGGTAATATAAACTGGAGGTTACTGTTGGTATTCGATATTTGGTCATATTACGTGTTTGATTGTTTATAATTACTTTGGCGCCTCTGCAGTTACTGCAGACAATTTATAATATCACAATAAATTACTATGTCTAAAACTCTAAACACAGAGTTGAACTGGACAGTTTGCAATTAGGACGAAATACTTAAACACAAATTCACTTAATTTATTTATTACAATTCTCAAATTATATTATAAAATATGCATATATAGTTGAAATTATTCGGAGTAATATGAAAGTGTTACTTATATAATTTGTCGATACCTATGTTTGGATCGTTCGGGGTTAATAATTAACTATTCTTTTTGATCATATCGATGAGAGTTATTGGTTGACCGTAAGTGGAAATCTATTGAAATGGTGACATAGTATTATAACATTTACTATAAGGTGACACTAGACATGTACTTACTGATGTCATGATTGTGTCCAAAAATCAGTAAAAATCTTGAAAAAATTATTAAAATAATCAACTTGCAAATGTATGCCAGTCACGTTTGGTTTGATTGGATATAAAAGTTCGTATACACGATTCGCGTATACGGCAAACACACGATAAAAAGATATAAAGAGTGCGAGTGAGAGAGTGTGAGTTTGTAAGGGAAGGGGGGCGGGGGTTAGAGTGAGAAGACTGAGCGGGAGACGTGTCCCATTGGAAACGCGTTTTGCATAATTCGAGGACGACACTATTTTTTCCTTCTATTTTCGCGAGTCAATTGTAAACAAACGACGCGTTACATAAAATTGCAATTAGAAAGCTAATATATAGCGCCCTGCCGCCGTCTCCGCATACACATCATGCGTCGAATTCCTTTTGTGTGCTCGTTATAAGGTAAGTACCTACTCTCGGTACTACTTAACCTAACCCGACCTAACCTTCAATGGATACGGCCAAAACGGTATGTCTTATGCGAGTCTTGCACGAGTCTTTGGAGGGAGAGAACAGGAACGACAGTGGTGTAGATTTATCACCGTTCAACAACTGCGGTTATAATTTTATTTATGATTTATCTAGGTACACAAATTACCAAAATCACAGTAAAAACAAAATAATACCTATAGCTATATACATTGTTTGATGTACAAATCTTTGTAGTCACACAAACAGTTTATCACATGGTTAAAGATTTCTATTGATGAATATAAATGTTTTTTACGAATTTAGTTTTTGTCAAAATGTTAACCTAACCTAACCTAACCTATACTTGTGTTTTGACTAACAATCAACATCTTCCAATACTAGACTTGAAATAATTTATTCACAGATGATAAATATGTTTTTCCGTTAAGTGAAGAACGCAGGGACAAAGAATATTGTGTAACTAAAAAATCAGTACCATCGTACAAGGATGAAAAAATGACTGAATAAAATTATCATTGCCCTATAAAATTGTTTTTACACAAACTCACTACCTATAAGTCATCGTTATGTTATACAATGTTATAACAAATTTATGATTTACTTGGCAAGAAACAGGAAATAAAACACGTTAATGCGATAATTACACTTTAATTATTACGTGTGGTCTAGAGTCTAGACAATGCTAATATATTTGATTTTTATATACTTACATAGTTTTTGAAAACGGCCACACAAAATCCGACAGTAAATTAATCACAAACGTTAAATACAAAATTCAAAAACCAAAAACATTAGAGAAATGGTACAATCTAAGTCAACTTTTTACGAAAATTAAATTTAGACACTAGGTATCTTATTCTAAATTTCATTCTGAATATGTTTAGTCATGCGGACGAAGTTTATATTTTGGTCGTAATTGGCCCGGCTTACAGTTTTTATAATACTATTAAAATTAAACCTGCAATAATAAATAATCCAACTAGTTAAATGTTTGCCCTTTGAAATAAAATAATATACGGCGATAAAATGACGTATAGAAACCGAAGGATTTAATATTTCAATTTTTGATACTATAATTGCCTACTATACACAATAATATATTATACTATCGTAATATTATGCGATTTTTGTCTATCAATTACCCCTAAAAGCCGAGGAAAAGAGTTTTTGGATCGTTATTTTAATATACAATCCTCCCGGCACAGGGGTAGTGTTATATTCGTGTATAATATAGATTATTATGTAAGTAACATGGATGATTATAATATGTGCTTACTTGGCGACGAAGTTCCGCGGTCGGCGCAGTTGTTGAAGTTATAATAATTATTAAAATTTCTCGCGGCCGCGACGATACGCTCTGAGAATCTCGGACACGGACGCGGACACACTCACACACGAACACGGACACACAAACACGGACACAAACACGCACTGCGGGACGCGAGTGCACACTGATAGTGTCGCGACACAGCCATCGATCAACTGCCACCCAGAACGCTGTCGATCTTGCGACTTGCACGTGGCCGTGACACTGTGTTCACCGCAGCAGGTCGGGTGGGAGGGATCGGTGTGTATATAGTTACGATTAGGAGTGCGGCGAAAAATGCAAAATATCATAATATGTAATGTTCACGGTTGAGATGATGAACAGGTTGTTGCATATATGCATATAAGTCTACTTATGTGCGTAAAGGGATATCACGCGAATATCAATTTTTCTCATAGCATCAAAAACAGGTACGCTGACAAATGCTAACGAATTAAAAATCTCACGCATATGATATACTCGATTATTATTGGCTACCTTTATACGCTTCCATTTTTGTTTTAATCGTCAACAATTTGATTGAGAAGGGGTGTGAACGCAACCTTTTTATATTTCAACCACGGTAATATAATTATGATCCATGATAAATTTACGAGAACATCTACCGTAGTGCCATAAATATACATACGGACATACAGTGCCTATAGTCACAACGATTGTTGTATGGTAATCAAAGGTATATTATGATATAATATTATTATAGTAAAACGCTATTATGTTTTGAATGCATACTATATTATAATATATAAAAATAACTGAAATATTCTCGCGTGCTTAACATTTTTAAAACAATATAAAACTATTATCGTAATTTGATAAGTTAACTATTACCAGCTGCCAGCTATCGTAAGTTACATGTAATTTTCGGATTTTTTTATTTATTATTTTTAAAAAATATCAGTTTTCTAACGAATGGTCGTATGTATATTATTACTGATGATTTCCTACCACGCCCAAGTGACCACCAGTAGAACAACTAGATTTTGTTCAAAGGTGAGGGATGGGTCTAAAGTGTTTATGTGCGGGAAGTAACAGTAAGTTCTTCCTAGTTGTGTTATCTTATTTTTTACGATGCTATGGTACTATCACAAAATTGTTATTATAGTCGATAGCTTAAACATGTCATGTTATTATATTATTTTAGATTACATAAATATGTTTAATAAACATTATTTAATACGGACCCGCCTGGTTGGGCAACTGTGACCAATTCAGGTGCTCTGCAGAGTAACTACGTCGAGTAAATTTTTTTTTTGCTCAATGATTTTATTTTGAGATTATGATATTACGCCGACAATATAAGAGGTGCGTTTCACTCGAGAACCATGATGTGTTTAGTATAGCTAGTAAATGTCAGAACTGATATTATTACGCGATATGCGTAAAACAAATTGTATTGTTCGTGAAATCTGATTTCACTTGACACGCGTATATGTACGTTCGTTTATGGACACATTTCAGGACGTTGTCTACGATAAATTTAATCACATCACGAGAAGAAAACGGCGATAACGTAGTTCAACCGTATTTTTTTTTATTTTTTTTAATACATGGTTTTTAAGACAAAGTCGTATTATAGATAAACTCTATTTAACTGCATACATATACGTTTTTGGGCTGGCTACAATTTTTTTTCAACCGATTTTTGCGAGACTAATTTTTGAAACTCTATGTTATTACCGTGTTTATTGCCATATAAAAACGCAAATCAATAATGATAACAAAAACCATACCACGATATTTTTTCTCTTCGAGGAAAATCTATAAATCATAAATGTGTTTTTCTTAATAGGTAACCATGACAACGAATACCTTAAGAAACAAAAAACGTGTATTCACTGTATCCAGCCCAAAACCATATTTTTAAAAAAAAATTTTAATTAAATCCCTAGCAAAATATTGCATGCTACTAAATACTTTTCACTGCATTATACCCTAAAATATATCTATGATTTTTAATTTTCTTCAATATTATTAGAAGGCTATAAGCACATAAAAATGAATACATACATGCAATATAAAAAGGTTCTTCCTTCACTTGAAGTAACGCGATATTAAAATTTGATAATAAATAATATTACGAAATTCTTTAGTTGTTTTTATTTAGTGGATAGGTAGGGTTAGCTACATTAGCACCCTAAGACTTTGTTATTGCCAATTAATAGAATCAAACCTGTTTGACACCTCATTTCGAATAATCAAATAAATAATATAATAACATAATAATTTATGGTAAAACAGAATCAATGAATAATTTAAAGAAAATACCACTAAAATTCATAATCAAACATTATTTATGCGAAAAAAAATGACTAGGTGCCAAATGCCAAATGCCAATAACTGTAACCTTGAAAATAACTACTTAAGATTATTATCCTCAGTGTTTAAAGTAGAATAATTCAGATACTTTTCATTTAAATTTTGATTACTATACGCCAAATTTACAAAAACATCATCAACAATTTGCATTAAAACAAGTATAGGTTAACATTTGAAAAACTAATGTTGGTATTGCCACTGTGTACATACTCCATGAATTTTGTGAAAATTCTAAGTATATTCGAAAATACAGACTTTAAGTACACTTGCTTATTCCAAAAATTATAATTTAAATAATATAATATTATGCATAATTTAAACATAGAAATAGAGTGACCATGCATAAGAAATCATCCAGTATACTAATATATACATTCACAATTTGGAATAAGAATTTTTTTAGGAGAGCGAAAAAACGTCATGCAATATTTTATAGTTATTTTAGACACTATAGCATAAATCTTTCTACGTCAATATTGAATTTTGTTTATAAATTTTAACGTAAAAGGACCGAAGACACAGTTAAATTTGTTCGTTTTAAGTTATTGATTTAACGTTCACTCATTATCGTAATTGGCGCTGCAGTGTTGTACCCGACGACATACAAAATCGTTTTACTATATTATAGTCTTTTAATGGATATTTTATGTATCCATCAGCTTATTTTCTTTCGACAAACCAATCCATTTTAAATGCTGCATAATTGTTTTTAATTAGATTCCATAATATGCATACGTTTAATTTGTCATCTGGGTTTCTTGTTATGGTGATCTTTACGTTATCGTCACAGAAAACATTATAAAATGTTATTATGTTATGCATTCAATGTCATTGGTATTTTGCATCTCTATTTTTTGGATGATATTATGATGTATTTTGCCATTTACGACGACAAATAACAAAATTAATAACTGACATACCTATATAGCCCGTAGATAATAATAATGTTTTGTTCTCCGTATTATGTTGCAACAATATGTTTAGATGACTTAAATATTCAAATATTACATGCCAATTATGGATTACATAAAAAAAAAAAATTCCGACTTAATTAATAATTATTATAATATATACTGCAGTAGTACACATATTAGTCATGCACTCATGCATGTTAAAAAAAAATATAAACTATGATGGTGACAAAAAAATTGTATTATATTATTAGGTATATTATGTTATTAGGTATAATGTATAGGTTGATGATAGTTAGGATATAGATAAAAATAAAATAGGATGTTCTTATATTTATGACATGTTTCATGAACAGTCAGATAAACAATGTCATACTAATTTAAGTTACTTAAATATTATTACTATAATATTATTAGTATAATAGTATTTTGTTAAGTCTGCTAATCCAATTGCCTCATAATCCGTTCGTTGTAATAAACGAATACATTTTTGCTTTTAAATCTCATCGATGACATAAATTCGGTAGTACATATTATTATTATATATTCAAGGTATCTATTGTTAGTAGGTAGTAAATTAATTATGACCGATTAACTTATTAAATTACTGAATACTCATCTTGATAATATTTTCAATAAAAATAATTTTTGCACATTAAATCTCACGTTTTAATCGTACATAAAATATACATACCTAATAAAAATGTGAATATACAAATCATCTTTTCTTTCCTCTGGAAAAGTTTTTTTTTTAAAAATGTATGGCGTGCGGTCGACCAAGTATAGTCGCACGCGCCTGTGTGTAAGGACTGTGCTATTGGTATATTATTTACAGCTGTATATGGAGTACGTTGTTCTGAGAATCTAAACTTACGTGTATGGCCACGTCTATGAGACTGTAAAGCAATTATATGTATAAGTATAGCGACGTTTGTGGACCACAACACGATCATAATATACCGTTGCTGAGCGCAGTGTCTTGCGTCGGGTTAATAAAATACGCGTCGGCTATAATTCATGATTTAATATTCATTATGTTATTTTGTTGTATTATACGTTATACGTCATGTCGAAATGGGTTCAGCGGTATCACTACTGCAGACGGCCCGTTGAGGATACCAATTACCGCGCTTATTGTGGCGGTGCAGGTATCCGGACCCGGCGGTGGCAAAAAAATAAAAATAAAAAAATATTTTATGGAATACGTATTTAATGTGTGGTTTTTAATGTCAAACGGACTGAAATATTGTCGGTCGGTGCCATTGCCGGCGGACGCGTATCATGCATTATACATAATATGTATTTATACGACACCATCATATAGTTACGATTACAATTTATACGTGTACTACAGTAGAGTGAGAATACACGTGATTGTGTGTGTTTGCGGGCATAATTTACATAATTGTAAAATATCGGAAAAGTGCAGGTGGTTTTTTTGATCTGATCTCGACACCATGAAATCAATGTACCTACCCTAATCGTTGTTATACTCAGTATAGTTTATTATTTTATTTTTTTATTGATCTCTAAAAAAATCAACATCGACGACAGACGCCATTAGTTACGAGAAAGATATGAATTTATGTGATTAAATACAAAGATAAGTTATAGTATAATTAGGTTACATATTTTTTTTCCATATGAGATTGAACAATTTTGTTTGTTTTATAAAATTAATTATATCTAGGTTTTTTCACGGTTGGGTCCGAGTGAGGTGTCTAGGTCGTGGGATTTATATAGCTTATAATTTATATTATACTGTATGTACGCTATAGCGGATTAATAACAGTATTGGCCGCGCTGAGGAAAGATTCACAGAAAATTCGACTGACACGCTGCTTGTCAACGATTTTATATTGATATCTACACCATAAAAATTCAACGAAAAGTGCTATGAATGTAGTTGCCACAAACTACGATTTATTTTATTTTACAATATATTGTTCAGAGTTATGCACAATGGTAAAAATATTTATTAAAAAAAAAAAAATTAAGTTTATGTTGTCTGTTTACGTGATAATAAAATATTACGATGGTGAAAATAATTTACGATACCATCATGGCCACTCAATGATAATTGAACAAAAAGAGTATTTAATACTATATAGAAGGGATGTGAGATGGTATTTCGATAAACCTTCTCATTTTGAGATATTTATAAAACCGTAGGCCACTGCGCGTCCTGCAAGGATGATATTATTATACTTTTCGAGCAACCATCTGCGCGCGTAAATCAATCACATCGGAGTTGGTGTAATTCAGACTTTTTCGTTTTCGTCGATTCCGTCGCCCCGCCAGCTAAAACGGTGAACGGTGTGATAGTAATTTACAATAATATAATAAGGTACCTAACCTACCTACTTACATATTATGTGCATATACATCAAAATACCAAATATGGTCCGGGTCAATATATTATAATATGGCGCCGGCGCAGCTATACGCACAGCGGCAAAAATAAAATACATAGGTACCTCCTATAGGTTAGGTTAGGTATACTATAGAGTACGCTCGCCAAAACTTGCCCGTGTTCACATTATACGTGGCATTAGTGTACATAAATATTATATTATGCTGTTTAGAATGCACCGTTCGCACGTTTGTATAATATTATACGAAAGTTCGCGTGGCAGAGAAACATGAAATAAAATATATTATTATAATATTATAGCCGACTCGATGCCACTACGTCGCTATTCAAAGGCTATAATACTCACAATAAACGATTTATTCGTTGCGAGTACAACATAGTTTTAATACAAATACACGATGACTATGTAATGACGTGTAAATATAATTTAGTGGTATTTTAAGCATGCGCGGCTCACCCCGTTTTAACGCTTTTATTGCGCATATATTTACAAAGCGACTACATTTGTGCGGCGTTTACGTGCTGTTCTATATTGTGGCGACACGAATATTACAAACTATGTACCTATATTTGGTTTCGTATAGATGAAATTTAGAATCTAAATCAAAATCAAAATTCAAACGTGTATTTTCTTATCTGTGATGTAAATATTACGATTGACCGTGGTAATAAACTGATAACAATAATATAAGTAGGTATCACATACGTCTATATAAATTACGTGTTTAGGTATTGTAGGTAGGCACCTACGACGCGTTTCGTATGCCTAAGTATTTAGCCTCCAAAAAAGGCGATCGCGGCATCCGATGTCCCGGATGTGCTTACCATTTTTCCGCGGTCGATACGCTTGAGTTGACGCGCGTTTCTTTGTTTGTTATAATACGCCGATAATGATCCGCGCATAATAATTTATTATAATATTAATAAGGTGGTATCACGACCGGGTGATGAGTATCATTATGCATATGAGTACAAGACGGACCATGGACGTTTGAAACGTTTAAAATAGCTATATATAGGTAATCGCATAAATTCATAAGGTTTAAAAACTCTCCATACAACATATATAATATATATATGTATATATATCATATGGTTCGAAACGTCTTTAAACCGCCCCAAACGTGCGTCCACACAAGCTGTCCGGTTGCGAATGCGAATGAAACATAATATTAAACGATTAGCGATGTTCGTGGGCTCCTAACATGAAGCCTAAAACATTTTTGAGAAAGTAAAATCTTTATTAATTCTCCGCCGTCAATTTTTAAGCATTTTACCGATGGGAACATTATTTCTCTGGTAATTAGTTGATCACATTTCGACATGGTTGAATGTCACATCGCCGCCCCCAATCGACATTTTGAATTTCTCTTATTATCTAAAATCTATAGTCTGTTATGCATTTGAACGTATGGTTCGTCATTTTAATCAAATACATATCCACAAGCTGTGTATTGGCTGTGCATGGCACGTATCGCTGCACGATATTACTCCACAGTATTCCCATACTTTGAGATTTTTTATTTTATCATATTGGAGACCCAACGCTTTCGCGGGGACGAAGTTGTAAAAATATTAAGTATACACAGCTTAAGTACATTTTTCGCCTCCATACATTACATTATTATGTCACCAAACATGATGTACGTGAATTAATGTATACCTATATCTTAAATACATTTGTTTTTAATAAAAT
This sequence comes from Acyrthosiphon pisum, assembly GCF_005508785.2. Lineage (NCBI taxonomy): Eukaryota > Metazoa > Arthropoda > Insecta > Hemiptera > Aphididae > Acyrthosiphon > Acyrthosiphon pisum. The sequence continues at coordinate 9,820,298 of NC_042494.1, forward strand.
CACATCTGAAAGTTTTGAGCAATCTACGATCAGATCTCTTTTTGGCGCGAAATGGAGGTGCTCTCGTTACTGGTATAACGCGCAGTAGGTACTTATTATAACGGTATAAAATAAAGGTAGACGTCGGACTGGAACATTGTGTTACTTTGATAATCGGGCACTGACACATTTCAAAGGAAAAATACCAAAAAAATCATAAAATAAAAGTAATACAAAGAGCTTATTGTCATAGGGGGCTATGTAAATATCGTATGGCCTAGAGCCTGTTCACGTGGTATTAGAAGTATATCTAGAAGTCAGATAGTGGTATTGAAACATGCGAACGACCTATAATATTTAATAAACTATATTATCGATCGTAACGTCTTGTCAGCGACAAGGGTGCCTTTCATCACTCTGCAGTGCACTCGCAGTGATAGGTATTCGTTCCTCATACTGTTATACACGATTTATAAATACATATTATGTAAATCGTTTTCTGCACGTATACCTAGTAGGTACCTACCTAATACAACACGCACATTATTCACACGGTGTAACCGATTTATATAGCTTATAGTAATATTATATTATTGTGCGAACGGCTTATTCCTTACGCTGCACACACTTTAATACAATACATAATGATATATATTATAGGCATGCGTATACAATATATTATGGCCTATGGTAATACTGCAGTCCTGTACTACACCCGAAGTGACTCGATGGTCAATTTGTATATCCAAAGATGTATAATAACGTCACTCGACCGCTACAGCTACAGTTGTACCGTTTGTTTACAGCGTATAATATAATATAATATGTAATGTATATTATTCGAAATGTGTATAATGGATGTATCGCGGTCTTAAACAAGAAACCAGAAAACCTTTTCATCCGATTACAACGATTGTCATATTATACATTCGCATATATTTGTATATATATATATACACACAATTTGGCAACTGCACTTTTTACTGCACTTTTCGTCAAACACTTTAAAATGTATAAAAGTAGCTATCAATTTCGGTAGGTAGGTACATCGGAAATATTATATCGGTTTTATCAACGCGTTTATGAACTGCTTTAATATGAATGTTTTCTTCGAATAATAAATCTCTTTTAAACCGGTGGTAATAATCGATGGCTAAAATGGTTTTAATTTTGGATCAAGGTTATAATATTATAAACTTTTATTATAACAAAATAATAACGGAAATAAAAACGCGTGCCCTGCTGATTCCATGAATGTAGCATACAATTGATAAGATATGTAATCACACTACTGATATTCGCATATTACGATTATCGTATCCTTTTATAGTTTATTACTAAAAACGTCGTATAAACATTAGATAACAAATAATATCAGTAATTTAAGTTCAAGGCCGAACCGAAATACAATTTTGAAGTAATCTACCATTGTCGGAAATTGTATACACCAGAGGTGTGTGTAATATCGATACTGTAATTCGTAAATTAACCTTTAGGTACTAAACTAACTATATTGTGAAAGTTTTAGACCGTAGACAACACAATTAATATGAGATAATACACACCTACAACTACATTATATTTATGTAAAAAATAAAATGTGTTTTATATTTAAAAATCGTACCTATATAGTTATTAGTTACGTACAAGTGAAATTTTACCTCACCTGACATTTTCCTTTTATACAATAGATAATATAATAATATAATATGCTATACTATAGGTTATTCGCGAATAGCACAAAATACAAATTTAATTCAAATAATCAAAATAATTTCTTTTGAACCACTTTTATACCATATAAGTACTAATGCAGAGTGACAATTTCACGAAATTGTAATGAAATGCTATCGGTGCCACTTGCAAATTGCATTTTTTATACGTCGTATAACTATATAACTTACACAAATAATTATATTATATGCTTATGAGCTAAGTATGATTTCACTTATAAAATATTATCTGAGCTATTTCGGTAAGGCAGCTATATACTGCCGCTTTGAAAATGACTTTTTGTTACTCGCAGTTAGGTCAGTATTAGTATAGTTGTTCGTCTTGACCCACCTCGGAGATTTATTCTTTTTCGGACCACTTGGCAAGTTTATGTGAGTGCATATTTAATAATTATCGTATAGCTATAGTGCCTATTAGAGCCTGGAGGTAACTTAACACCGTATGTTTAATGTATTTATTTAAGTAAAATGTTCCACTATTATCTGTTGATTAAATCTAAAATACTCTTACACAACGAGCACGATAAAATACCGCACGAAACTAACTTGCGCGTATATAATAATATTATTATCAAAATGTACGCAACGTTTGTAATACATTTTTTTTTATTATTATTTTTTTTTATTATTAATACGAATCTGTGAAAAATGTAGCTTAAATTATTATTATTATTTTATTTTTTATTTTCTACTTACGTTAAAAATACTTTATTTATTATATCTAATATCATATTATATTGAAACGTTCTGAGTATGAAATAAAATTACTAATATTCCGGTAGTCATGATATAATTCTCACAATGTTTGAACTATTATAATATAATAATAGGATAATCGATAAACAGCTATAACATCACTATATTTGAAATTTTTCCAAGCAAATGTGAACAGCGAAACAATCTTCGATATAAATCATAATTTTTTTTATACATGTAATATCATTATGTACTCTCATCATTACCGGCTGCAGTGACGGACAGATTTCGGCTTTCTACCTACGAACAATTTGTGAGATTCACTTAAAAGTCAGTATACAAAAATCACATTCTAAACAATTAACATTTTTTTAGGTATAGCTGCAGCTGAAGTGCAGCTTAAAACTAACATTTTAATATATTATTTAATAATATGTTTTTGTACATTACGGCGCACATGCACGTCTAAAACTGTACCTACATACCTAAAAATAGGAAATATACAAAGATTACATTTAAACATTTATGCGTTTTAATTTCAAAATACATGTATAATCACGGTACTTTGTTATTGAATCATAATAAATTATATTATAATATTATAGTTGATTCCCAAAGGTATTCACGTGTGCTATGAACGCGATTTGATTTCTGAGATCTATACCTAACCTATACCTACTATATGGTCTAAATGAATTAATATTATACATTATGATTAATGTCAGCCGGTGTATATTAGTATCATGATATGTATTATGAATTGTATTTTCATGCACTTGAACAATTTTGTATGGTAACATGCAATTTTTTTTCTGTTGGTACATATACCCAAATAGTTATAAATTATTCTGTAGGGTGTCCCACCACGTGCTGGTCCACGTCAATTGTATTAACTTTAATCAAACGCAATCTAAATCACAAAATTATTTATGTATATACAGTTGATTCACACGATAACTCTAACACCTTCATAACTCGAAAACCTTTATCGGTATTCGATAACTCGAAGTTTTTTCCGCTCCTCGAAGTGTTGATAGGTTATATATTTTCAGGTACATAACTCGAAAAACGCATAAGTCAAATTAATTTTTATCCTTCCTGCAGGCAGAGATTTGAATCGTCGAGAATAGAATGTATACCTAATGGCTAATACGTACCTATAATCAGGTGTGATATATACAGGTACGTCTCGTAAATCGGTAAGAGTATTATAATCTATGGCAATACGAATGTGACACTAAGGCACTTGCACGTCACCAGTACCTACCCATCTGTGCCTATACTATTACTGTTAAACCACTTCGTTTATATTATACTTACAATAATAATATCACACGCCGTCCGACCTGTGCAAGCAATGTAATAATAAAAGTTGCTCTAGCGGCGGCGTGAGAGGATTAATGTATATAAATCGTATATTTTATACGGACGTCATTTAGTCCGTTAGTCGTGTGAAACGCGTGTGACTGGAAAAAATTGTATTTATGTACGCTTCGTGAAATAAATTAAATCGCTCGGTGACACGTCGTAAAGTCGCTCACGTCGTCGTGGTCCTCAATAGTTCAATATAACATACAGGGTGGTTCTTTTAACGAAAAACTGCGCACTCGTCAACCACGTAGATTTTTGTGTGCTTTAGTATACTATATATATATATAATAATACCGATAATATTATAATAACAGTATTAAAACAAAATGGTCTAGTTTTTTTATTATTGCCTATTGTATAATGTTTTAGTAATGTGACTTTAATCGAAATCGATATTATGATGTCGGTGCAACGCGGCATAAGCGTGCGAAAGACAATAGATTTATCCCAATATTTTAATGTGCGTGATTAGCTGGTTAGGGCGTTAGATACTATACTCTGTTCAGTATAAGAACGTCCAAATTCGCGTATGAATACTGAGCCGCTGGTGGTTATATTAATTCTTAGGAAAGGTTAGTGTAAATACAAGAATATAATGTATTATACTAGTTTCTTTCGTTAGTGCTATTACCAAAGAATAGAGATAACTGCCGGGAACCCAGCATTCTATATTCGTGCGTGAATTTGGGCATTCTCATCCTGAACAGAGTATACACAGTACTATAGCGTATATTAATGCAGTACTCATCTACACTTTCGTGAAAATTGTGCATCACTCTTGGCTGAATAGGCGATTTAAAAAAAAAACGTGGGTCCGCCTTTAAAAAATTTTAACGGCCTAAAAAAAAAAAACGTTTTTTAAAAAAAATTACGTTTATAGTGTTACGAGCACCACCCTGTAGGAATGTAAACTCGCGAGCAGTATACGCCGGGGAAAAGTTGAAACGATTTTTGCCTTCTATCGGCGGTGGCGTGTATAGCGTGATAATAATAATAATAATATAAAAATTATCGCGCGATGATGGTCGAACCGTACTTATATGTATATCTACTGTGATCATATTATGGTATAGTAGTAGGTAGCAATGATGATGATGATGATAACGGGATAACGCTACACGGCGGCATCGATAACTCCGCACCGCGATCTGACACCTGCTGAATTGTATATAGGTATTATGTTATTTTTTTTTTTTTTATATCATTTGAACGCTTTAGAAAATCACGGGACGAATAAAAATAATGAATGGCGAGGTGGGGCGGAGAAACAATAATAATAATGTGCACGCGTAATAATGGTCGCATAGATATATATATAATAATATACGATATGTATTATTATAAATTATTGCACGCGCTCGCATTTTGCCCGGCGGAATCGTTTCGTGTTGCCACCGTTTAATGGGCCGACGCTTTATGAGATTGAGTGATTAAAATGTCGTAAAAAAAAAAAATAATAAAAACCATAATGATGATAATAATAATAATAATAATAATAATAATAATATAAACCGCAAATCGTTTTGCAGCGCACTATGGCAATACCCGCGAGGGCTCGGCATGTCAGAGCGTCGGCGGTTCAAACGTACACAATTATGTTATATTATGATCGATTATTATTATTATTATTATTGTCATACATATCCGAATGTCGTGGAAAAAATTTAATTAAATAATATTGTATTGTAGAATACGCACCGGGGTCGAGAGAAAAATATGAATCGTACGGTAGGTATACCAATAAAAATTCGTGTTATTTGACGCATGCTTTATTAGCCGTGACGTAAATCAAAAGAATTCCTGAATATTATAATACATTATTAATTGTTGTTTATTTTCGCATATTACTGGTTTTGATATTATAATATCATGTTTTATTTTTTCCACCTCGCCAGGAACTATAGCGTGCATACGTAATTCGTACTCGAGACGTAATATCGTTGGACGTATATCATAATATAGTATTATGCTGTATACAGTATACACATCATAATATTATAGCACAATAATGATTGTTCGCGTTTGTGATGCGGCGAACGGACTTGATAAAAATTTGCAAGTACAACTACAGAGAATGTGATAAAATTAGATCACTAGTTAGTAGTTATCTTTCAAACCCATACATGGCGTCGAATGTTGCAGAAGAAACGCCATGGGATAATATTAAATAGTCTGCGTGTACCCATGTCTGTGTATTATGCTAACAACAATGATATATTATAATAGTATTTGAGCGATCCTCTGCGGAAATATGCGTTGCATACTCAAACGTTAAGAATTCTTTTAATCATAATAGCGACGAAAAACACGTGTTTAGAGTATAATATTATTATTAATATGGTACTTATAATACGTCATGGAAACGGCGGCCAACTGCGTAATTGTAAAAATTGTATGATAATATTATGTTAATTAGAGTTAGGATGTTTCATGTTCATGTACTAAGAAATAAAAAAATACATACACTTATGCTCTAAAAAAATTTATATTTATGCATGAAAAATTGAAAAATAATATGCACTAAACCTTTTTTTTTATATTTGAATTGTAAAATAATTAAAATTAAAAAAGATATGTTATAAAAATAATATATGTATTAATTACAAGTACATTATAGGTACATTATATGTAATTCTATATACATGGCATGATAATTAAGAGAGTTACATTAAACAACAGTAGTTAATTTTAAATGTCGAAAAGTCTACCTATATGTATATCTCGGATCTCCGAACATAAAAATAGAATTCACGAGAATAAATAAACGATAATTTATGTAGGTATAATCTACCTTCTATATAAAATACAGATATACAAAATTACAAGCTTAGATTCAGTTTTATTTGGTTACGTTTTTTTTTAATGATATTTTGTATCAAAAATAAAAACAATTAATTAAAACCAGAAAAAACCATACTATATTATATTATCATGCACTGTTGCACTCATATGCTAAATGTTAGAAAATATGCAAACATATGAAAAACTAAATTTCGGTATTTGAATCTAGTATCAGGAAATAAATTTCTTTGTAAAGAACCTGTGCAACTATTATAAGTACATCCTAAAAAATATACAAAATCTTAAACATCCTAATCCTAATAATAATACACATATCGTGTACAAATATTAACTATTATCATACCATAGTGTTATAAATTAAAATATTAACCTAACCATTTTTACCAAATATTTTTAATTTTAATTTTCAAATGAGACTGTTTTTTTGAACATATAAAAATCTAATTTCTGAACGAGTAGCTTAAGAAATATAGTTAGAATATTTTCCTAAATGTTGATATTCATTCTTTTCTAGATGACGAGTGTTTACTGTTAAAGAATCGTCAGTATTTCCAGGTACCTGATTCTCAATTCAAATCGATTTTTGTCGGGCCATGTCGTGTTCTCTCACTGGAATGAGTTTACGAAATAACATCCTAATCGCTATATTTATTTTGTATTATATATTTTGTGTTGTCTCTCACGACATGAAAAGTTTTTGTGGACAGCATCCACATGGACATATTAAAACTACCATTTAATAATTTGATCTATGTAGATTGGTGTAAGCAATGTTATTTTTGAGTACAATCGTGTAATAATAATATAATATCGTATTGTATAATTTATCAAATATGAACGGGTAATTATTATATTATATTATATTATATTATTACGCGAACCGCGGTTGTGCGGATCAAGATGCCAAGATATAACCAATACGATGGATAATAATGTACCATGTATACCAGGTACGTTGTACATAATATTTTGTACCTGATATATAAACGTCGGAAATATAATTCGCTCGAGTACCTATTTACGATACGAATTGCAAAATAATACAAACCCGGGCATCGCGTATAACTATATATCTATTATAAACACCACGTCGATAGCGCTTGTGTGTTAATTCTATTGTTTTATTTTTCATTATGATTATTTTCTCCCATGTACTGTAACTCTTAGTAGCATAATAATTATTGTACATGCATGCAAATCGAAACGATATAAACGCGCGATCTCTTCATCCGTTTTTCGATTGCGAATATTATATTGAACGTCGCCGCTGCAGAACAATGGACGCGCATACACAACAATCGCGATATATCGTAATAGTGATAAAAAAAATATATATATTAACAACAATAATAATAGTAATAATTATTGTCATTATTGTCGACGGCATCTCGGATCGCAGTACCTACCTACAAATATACCATTCACGAATTTCATCACGTTTGCCGATTTCAGAAACGGACACGACGCGACAATTAATTTATTGTTATATTATAGAGACGTGCGCGCGTGCCCTCTTGTATGTATTATTAGGTACCTATAGGTATTGCTGTATGTAATATTAAACAATAAAAATAATCGATTCGCTGTTCCACACACGCAATATATTTTTTATTGTTGAATAGTCATTACGTCTTGTAAATTATTGTTTTGGTTTGTAGAATTTAATCGCGGGACGTTCAATTTTTGTTTTTTTTTTTTTGTCATTTGCGTGTGTATTGGTATCTATGTTTTGCATCCGTTCAGGCTTTCAGCGGCCGTATGGCGCCTTCCTTTGGCGTACGCGTATACGATAACAAAATGTGTATATTACACGCATATATACAGGATGTTTCGCCAAAGATGATCACCGCATCATTTCCCCTTAAATTATGCATTTATTAAAATTTCGATTTTTAACAATTTTATCTATTTAATACACCGTTATAAAAAAAAAAATTTTCGAATGACAAATATAGAACCTTTTTTGTTTACTGTAAATTCTTAGACGATTTATATTTTATTTAGAGATACTTGGATGGATATAATCTAATGTTCAAACAAATAGTTTCTTAGATATTGAGTTTAGTGTAAAGAATATACACGATAATACCATAATTATTTATAAATACTAGTATTAATAATCAATTATAATACATCTGAGTATAGAAGTGGGGTTAATAATGATTTGAAAAATTATAATAATTAATATTCATCTATTATCATTTTATAATACATTTTTTAAAAGGTTCCTTAGTATAATAATAACTTATTAATATCAAATATTACGTAACGATGGATTAATGCCGGATTGCATAAAAAATTAATTTATTCAATGTGTCACGAAAATTAAATAGACTTATCAGTAATCATGGACCTCTAATCATGTTTAAGTCCATTAGCTCATTTGTTAAATGTTCGGGGCAACCACCAACCAGACACGTATTACATCTAATTTATATTTGATGTAAAAAGTAAACTATTATTAAAAACGATTATCCCAAGTACATAAAGTTTAAAGGCTCAGAAACTACTCGTTATAATAATTTTGATTTAGATGTATTATAACATTAAAAAAAAAACTATGGTTCTTATTTGAAAAAAACGATGTTTATACGCTTTAAGGTTCAAATGGTATAAAAATCCAAATATTGAAAAATGTGAATAAGACATATGTTATACTTGACCATCATGCTGTATAATATTATACAATGAACGTAAAATAATAACATTATAATATCATATAGCTGTTTTGTTCTCTAAGCAAACGGACGTGCGCGATCGTCATCGAATCCTTTCCCTACAAGGACATCACGTATACCTTAGGCTATAATAGGTCCCACCACCGCGTGGTGAATTCGATTGATTTTTCTTATACAATAGGTAAGTTTACCCTAAATCTATTATAGTACTGCAATTCTTCCAAAGTTAAATTCTACATTGATTATATAATGTTTGCAGAACGCTTTCGATTTTTATTTTACTATGATAAGAGGTTTTCTTCATCAAATGGAATTTAAGCATTAACAATCTTCGATTACAAATTTATTATTAGACGGAGATGTTAACTTTAATAATTTAGTCATCTTATATATACATATAGGTACTCTATTACCAATAATTTGTGTTCACGTAGGTAATAATATTATTTAATGAATATGTCAATTCTATAGAATTGACATATATATAGCACGTTAAAAATGTTGAACGTTAAGCTCAGTAGTTGTGCCAAAAGTCAAGATCGGCGCAGCGATGAAAGGGATTTAACGTGACTCGAAAATAATATTATTCAATATTACGAGGTACCTCTGATTGTAATAATACATTGTAGTTTATAGCTATATGTAAATAGGTGAGCAGTGTGAATACGGTGACCGAATAGTAATATTATATCATATAGACGCGTTAATTATTGGAAAATCACTAATAATCCTTAAACACTTTTTTTTTTTGCAAATCATGGGAAAAGGGAAGCAGCATAAATCTCATTTAAAAAAAAACCGATTTTAAGATATTCGTACTACACCGTGAACTATAAGCAGGGTTTCAGTCCAATTAATTCACATACTGCGTATATTCTTGCAGTATATAATAGGTAACTGCAAAGTTTGCACATTATAATATTATACGCGTTGCACAACAATTTATATTATACTATATTATGAGCTGTTATCGTGGTCCGTATTATTGTCGCTGGAATTCAATCTGAAGTCATTCTGTTTACGTTTCCGCACACGATATCGCCTCGGTACGTATAATAATATACAACAATAACACATTTATTTAAGTCACGTCACGTGCAGACTTACTTAAATGCACATGCACCGGCGATTGACAGCTTTTTCGACATTTACCTACCTATGCTATATTATAATATGTATACCGCAAAATCATTTCGTTTCGACAGACTTTGTTACCGCCGGCCACGGCATATCCTATTTGATATATACTGACCACGACGACTATATTCTTATAAAAAAAAAGTAATATTATTATAATGTCTCCGTAATGTGGTCTGTATATAATATATTGTATTATAATAGGCAATATTATATATTATTATCTATATAGATAATACGGGTACCTCGGATAATAATGCGCGAGACAAGTGGCGGTGGTTTTCGAACGGTCAGAAATCGGTTGGTTTCGCAATAATTATAATTATCATAATAATAATAATAATATATGGCCGCGGTTCCAAATATGGGCCCAATTAACAATACATTACCCGGGTAATATTGTGCTTGACGTGGCTTTCAGCGCGAGTATAATAATATTGTTTTCATAATATGCGATTTCGTGCGTTCCCTGCTGAGAACCGCCGCCGCCGCCGTCGAAACGAAACGTACAATAATATATTATTCCTATAATAATCTAATGATACGCGTAATAGGTAAGTATCGATATTATTATTATTATTATTATTATTAGATGGTATTATAATGATATCACGTCGGCTCACACGGTACTATATATTATTATAATAAGCGCCACCGAGCGGGTAGCAGCGTCGGCGACAGCGGACGACAACTACAATGCAGTCGCTTTAGGGTCTCTCTTCGGTGCCGCGGGAAAACATGACTTTGTCTAGCATAGCTCGCATGATGGAAATATTTAATAATATCATAATACACAGTATGCGAGCGAATATTATTATAATATATTATTATTATACTTACCTAGTTACCGGTATATTATTATAAAGTTAAGCCGACGCCAGTAATAACGTCATATAATATTATATACGCCTATTATAGTATATTAATTTATGTTTGCCAGAAAAGGTTATTTCGTTCGCGGTCTGCCGTTTTGTTCTGTGCTCGCGAAATCGAGCTTAGCGTTCTTAAAAGCCCTCGGGGTACTGTCGGGCTGGGTCGAGTTTTGAAAAAACGATTTTTTTTTATTCTCTCGCGGGGTCGATCCGATCGTGCGACGGGGAGCGACGATAATGTGGCAACGACATATTATGATTATTGTTTTATTTTATTTTTCCAAAGACATAATCAGACACTGTATGTACCATGAGTTATTTCCATTTTTGCTGTATATCTGTGGAAAATTGGGGATAAAAAGTATTTACCTATGGAGGAAATCTCTAATCATACACAATTATAACCAAAACCTCATTGGTAGATACCAATATTATTTTTTAAAGCGCTGGGTTTCTCCTCAATAGTTCCCTAGTCGGACTTAGTATATATGAACAAAATTCAACTGTGACGATTATCATCAATATTTCATAACTAATTTAAAAAGTTTAACATAATTTTAAATATAGTCATTATAGCACGTTGATTGACCAAATTAATTCTACTATGTAAAATTGAATAAAATATTGTATAATATTTAAAATTTTCAACTATATTTTGTTTTTAAAATTATTAAAAAAGTATATCGTGACCTAATTCTGAATCTCATGCGACCTACTGTTTGAAGACCACTGCTGGTCGATATGCTGTACGATATATTAACGTATAAACAACAGACGTTTTAATATATATCACATGAGTCATACGTGTATAAATAAATGTAAACACTAGTTCAGTCATTTAACAAGTCACTGTTGTAGCAAGTATGTACATTCTACTTTTAAAATGCAGTAAATAATAATTAAATGTTATACAAAATACCTATGCATATAATGTAATATATTATGACTTAATATGTGCATTGAGACAATGTGTCTACAAATAAAGTATATAATAATAAACGTAACATGTGAACAACACACAAACATTAAAACCGAAATTTAATAATAAATATCGTGAATCATAAAAAATTGATGACATTATTTCCTATTAAAGAGATTAAACTTAAACGTATACTAGGTATCACGTGTAAACGAATAATGTAAGTTATAATAATAAATCTTACCTTTAAACCGTCCCTGAGCCACGTGATCTTCGGCAATGGATCACCCACGATCTCTGAATCGATTATCACTTCTTGGCCTTCTTCTACTTCTTGAAATTTTGGTTTTACGACGAACTTTGGTTTTTTTGAATATCTATTCAAGGAATAACATTAATATTGAAATGGGATTTTGTGTATAGTATTGTAAAAAAGAATAACATACGATTAACATTTAAGAGGACGTC
>NC_042494.1:9833236-9912564 GCF_005508785.2 Acyrthosiphon pisum
CAACGAGAAGGCATAGATGATGTTGTTACCTAAAATTTGATAATAGGTCAATTCACTCTAAAATCAAAAATGACAGCACCCTAATGAAACTAGCGAACGAAATTTGTTATAACGTACGTATGTAAGACGGAGACAACACATGCGGATGCGACGTCCTCTTAAATTAGAATTATAAAAGTTATAGCTATGGGATTTATTTTTTTTATTCAATGATATAATTTTATTAAAAATTAATTTAACCAATAATTTTTAGGAAGTCAGGTATTTTGAAATAGGTTTGAAAAATTGGCTAAATATTTATTTTGTATTAGTAATATAAATAAAATAAAATTACCGATGTTTAAACATTTTAATTCAAATGGGCACACCGCACATCAGACAATAATCCAAATGCGAAAGGAGGGCATTAACTTGTCAAAAAGTTAAAGTTAAGTCAAACAGTCAATTTTTTTTTTACTTTTTAACTTAACTAGTTAGTTGTTTTTGTTTTTAACTTCTTAACTTATACAGTTAAAATTGTTATTGTTGTACCTTAACTTTTTATAATTAATTATCATTATCGTGCATTTAAGTTAATTTTCTTTTCGTATCATGCGCAAGCAACAGACAACAATGATTTCTTGACTCTTTTCGATTTCAGTTTTTATTTTTTAATTATAATCTGATGTTTGCTCAGTGTTAAAAATCTTGGTGAATGTTTGTGTAAATCAAAATACTAGGGGATTTAATACCTTAAAATATTGTAGCTTGAAAAAAATTAACTTGTAAGTCAATTTTATTTTTCATTTTAACTTTAAACTTATTGAGTTATATTTTTCTTTGTTAACTTTTAACTTTATAACTGAAGGCAATTTAATTGAATTAACTTAACTGTCTTAACTTGTTACAGTTAATTATTTTCATTAACTTGTCCAACCTTGTAAAATGCTTAGATATACCCACTGCGGGGTATATAAATATTATATTTTACTCACAAATGATTAATCAAAGAGATCTGCTCCATCCCTGTGTCTTTATGTTCACGTTCCACCACATTGACTTCGCAACGACTTTCTACCGTGCCAGTGTCATTAGACACTCTCAACATATAAGTACCTGAATCCCGGTTTGTTACACACGCTATCCTCAGTTCTAGGTTTCCGTCGTGATCAGTAATTATGTCTACTCTCCGTCCATTTCTCAATTGAATTCCGTCTCTGAACCTGTAAATAAAAATCAATCGAATATTTTTTAAAATTAATATGTCTAAACGTATGTAAGATAGTTTAGTCGTTTTGATAACAATATAAGATAACTCATTAACCTCATATATATACTTTGTTATTGTTTACATTAAACAGGTGTCCCGTATGCATATAGTATTTTTTTGGATGTAAAAAAATTACTTCAATACAACGGTCCATCAGTTTTAATTTTTAAATCAAATCAATTGTTACGTGTGTAAAAGTATATTCCAATTACTCCGGTAGCAGAAGTACTATAAAAGTCATGGAAATTGGACTTAGTGCTTTTGAAATTTGAGTTTATTAATGGAATGAATCACTGAGGTGAAGGACCCAAGAATAAAACATATTATAAATAATACTACCTGTATCGATTTAAATAAATAACAATACATAAAATTAAATAATAAATTAAAAATTAAAACAAATGCAACAAATGCAATTAATAAATTCTGACATTTAATAATCTAAAACTAAATGTAAAAATGAGTCTAGAAATGTACTTATACAGTTATACCTCATATTCGTTATTCATTATTTATATATTATTATGAATTTCGTTAAATTCGCTAAATTTTGCATACCATGTATCTTATAATCAGTCAAATCATTACAAATCTTAAGAAATTTATCCAACTATATCGTGTTTTAATTTACCCCCATTAACCGGTGTAGTGAGTATATAGTAGACGTTTTTTTTGTCTAATCGTGGCGTGAGTGGTTCAATAATCGGTGACTGCCTACTATAATTGCTGTACCTATCATGACCTCGATCGAAAATATTAAGAACCTAAATGCTACCCGTGTTAGATTTAAATTCGCATAAAAAAGATTTTGTATCCGAAAGAGAGGCTCACCATTCGACTTTGACGGGACGGTACGCGTCGATTTGTGCACTCAAAACGATCGAGTCCACAGCTTCGCTGGTCGGCGGTAGACCGAAAACGAACGACGGTACCGCTGGATCGGTGCGGTTCTTGTTGAACACTTCCAACACGCACCGTGTGGATGCCTTCCCGATCGCGTTGGACGCCACCGCCGCATAAGTACCGCTGTCGTCGTACTTGACTCTGGTCAGCTCCAGGGTGTAGAAGTCGTTCGAATCGTCCCTGACCGGCGGTTTCCTGTCACCCTCCGTTCCACCTGCAAAAACGAGAAGTTACCGGTGTCGTCATAATATTATAATAATATATTATTGAAAAGCGCTACAACAACTATAGGTGGAGATCATATTAATTTTCATGAAATAATTATAATACTTTTGGCTGGGGTGTTATCTACGAGAGATATTATAGGACGTGGTACCCTCATGTTTTGTGTCCGTCTTACAAGTGCGTAACATAGCGCAAATTTTAAGCTCAGCAGAACACGTGTAGCCTCGTTCATTTAAAAATTAGAGTGAATTAAACTCTTATAAAATCTAAAGGTAAGATTATTATCTAGGCAACCACATGCACATTTTATTATGTTTTAATTTTAAAGCGAGTTATGAGTATTTTAAGATGTACGAAAAGTTTACAGTTTTAAAATACTCATAAATCACTTAAAAATTAAAACATAATAAATAGCCCACGAAGTTGCCTAGATAATAATCTTACCTTTAGATTTTATAAGAAGTCAATTCACTCTAATTTTTAAACTAACGGAACTACACGTGTTCTGCGGAATGTAAAATTTGTTATGTTACGCACTTGTAAGACAGAGACAACACATGAAGGTATCACGACCATCAGGTCCTCTTAAGTGACTTCCCACACTGCCTACAACATAATTTTGTGGCGTTCAACATTTTTGATGGACTGATCACTGATTGGATATTTTTTTTTTTTTTTTTGCTGCTTTATAATACCCTTTGATTGGGAAATTGACAAATTATTGTACGAGAAAAAAAATTGTACGTACTCGCAAAGTCTACTGGCCGACCATCCTTGTACCACAGAACTAACGGCGTGGGTAATCCGTTAACTTGACACGACAACCGGACAGTAGAATTGATATCCACTCTTCGGTCGATCAGATGTTTAGTAAATACCGGCGCCGATTCTTTGAAGTCATTGTTTTTCATCAGACACCTACAACAATAAACATTGTGGTATATACAAAAAAATTTAAATGTCCATAAATAAATACGTTATAGCTTTAACGTTATTCTCTAGCTCTTATCAATAAATAATAATTACAATAAACATTTAAATATTATCATTATTTATTTTTTTTTTTAGGCTAGACCGATTATGACTCTAAGCTTCTTTTTCCAAGCGCACTCTTTAGCTTCCGAATTAAAACATATTTGTTCACTCATTACATCAAAAGTATTTTGCAACTATTGAAATAATCTTTTGTTGGCGTCTCTGGTGCAGCTATATGAATACAGTAAAAATGTATATAATAATATATGATAGTAAATAATATCAATCACGTGAATAAAAAAAAGAAGAAATATTGTAGCTACAAAACAGATGGAAATTACAAAATGTTGTGACATAATTAAATATCTTTTAAAAGTCAATGAAATGTCTTTTGTTCATAGAGTTAGCGATTAACAAATATGTTTCACGAGGACAAAAGACGATAGCTGCCGAAGCGAAATCTCGGTCCGTATGATTTGACAGAATAATATTCGTTAATTACAAACAGTTTGTATATTCAAATAACTGTGATTAAATTTCATTGTGGCACCTAAAGTATTTCACGTACAAATATTATATAATACAGCTGGGTAGAATAATGCAGTTCACAACACCTAAATTATGTACCTACTATTACAACATAATATAAGCATTAACCAATTGTTCGGCCTTGCTCGCAAATCATCTCAGGTATCGTTTTGATATTTGTTGCTACGTTCCAAATATTTTTGACACGTCGAAGGGCACATGATTTTCACGTAAACTATTTTAACTTTAACACGTTACAAACAACGGAGATTTAATAATAAAAAAAAAAAGGTTCAATTAATTATAAATCTATAGCTATTAATTATTGTTATAAATAAGTTAATAAATAATAATAACCTACCAAGACAAAAAATATTTCTAGAGAAAATTTAAACAAATATTTGGTGAGTCAAAATAGCATGCCTATTGTTTTGTTTTTATATCTTCTCAAATTATGTCGTCGTGTAATGTAGTAACGTATATTATAATATTATTATATTAATAACTGTTTGAAAATATTTTTCTTGTGCTCCATTCATAAAAACGTTAGCTTGAATTTTCTAATCTATTTAAGGCATTTTTGTTAAAATAACTTAATTGTTACTTAGTGTGTTAGTGGCTTATAAAAAAAAAAAAGTAATAATGATATATTTGTGTACAGCTTAACTTCCATTCACCTACTGAATGTAACATAGCAAGACGGATGTTATTTTAAATATTCGTATAATACCGCCATGGGTTTAGTGGTTATTATTATACTATGTGATTATAGTTAAATAAGTGTTTAACATCCTGGAAGTTATGGCGTTATATGAAGTTATAAGCTAAAAACTGTATTTTTTTTCGATTGTAAGTTTATATTTTAATGTAAATCTGGTAGCCGTTAATACACTGTATTAAAGTAACTAATAAGTTATTATCTGTATTTATAGATACTAATCGCTATACTAGATCTATCGATATTTTTTATATTACCTAGTAGTTACCCATCATACTCGTATATACCAAACAAATATTAAACCATAATAACAGCACAATTTAAATTATGCGTGCAATCGAATGATAAACTAATCAGTTTTTCAGATATATGATGATTAGACGATGAATCATCTCTACGTCGAACCAATGAATAAATATTTTTAAAAAATTTCTTAAAATAATTATTTGAATTATTATTTAGTGTAAAATCCTAATTTTACACAAATACTCGTATAATGTCCCAACAGAAATGCGCACTTATAGTATCACTTTTGAAATATCTATCGCTGTGGCAAGAATCGAAGTATGTACTTGGAATGTCCTAGAGGCGCTAAAAAAATGAAACCTCGGGGTTTCGGAAGGAGGGAAATAATTTAATAATATCATATACACTGCAGCGTATCACATATTATAGTACTCACCCTTGAAGCCTCCGTTCCGCCTCCACAATCTTGCGGTTGGCTATCACTTGGACGACGGTCAACGTACACACCCTCCCCTGGTCGTTGACGGCTTCGCAAGAGTACCGACCCGCGTCACAGTCAACCGCGTCCGCGATCGTCAGCGTACACTTTCCTCCATCCGTGCGCCCGACCGCATGTCTGTCCGACGCCAGCAAAGGTTCGCCGTCTTTGAACCACCTCACCCGCGGCTCCGGAACACCTCGCACCTGTCACCATCATATCCATTTCGGTAGTCAGTCAACACCACCAAAGCAAAATCGTCGTTTTATATATTTTTAGCCAAACAAATAACTGATATCATATAGTTATGGGCGTGGGTTTTTTTTTTGCTTTTATAATGCGATATGTATGAAAACTGAAAAGGTCATGTATATTACAGATTATATTTTATCGAAAGAGAGAAAAGGAGCTTTTCAATATTTCCTATTTGTCTATAATTGGTACAAAAAAAATAATATTTGAATATACTTTTCAAGAAATGAGAAAAATATTCTATATTTCTATGCATGGTTATACATGATTAATTGGTAAATTTAACTCTGTAAAGTTGTTTTTATATTATAGTGAGACATTTCAGTATTTTATTAACTATAACGATGAGTGGAATATCGATGGTTTAAATTTTATATCGTATCAGAGTACCATCACCAATAAGTACTCAATGTAATTATTGTTTTAATTGATGTTAATTTTCCAACATAATTATTGTTGAGTCGCACACTCGAGGAAACAACAGACTGATAATCGAAATTCCTCTTCAAGTCGTGCCAACCTCGTTGATACGTTTCGGATGGCTGACGTTAAGATATTCCGTGCCATCGTACACTCCCACCACAGTTATTTAACTGTACAAAAATATTACCACCGCGGTGGTAAAAATAAAGAAAAGTGAACTCGTACGCAGTGACAATAGTGATAATAATAATGTGCGTACAAAATAACGTATATCATAACATTCATGTTATAATTTATTATGTATAAGCCAAAGCATCAAACAACGATATATTGACGTTCGGATAAATCACGAGTACCTAATGCACGTGGTCATCAGAAACTATACAGCCAACTCTCTTTAGACACTATCCTACCCACGTTTAGCGGTTTTATGTCGGCATCGTTCCGTAATGATAAAAATTACAACCATGCATAAGGCAGTATATTTATGGGCCCATCACGTAACACATAATAATATTTATTTTTTTGTTTGCGCGGCGACTATGGCCAATAGCTGTTGTAGGGGATTATGAACTATAGTTGGTAAGGTTGGTACGGTAGGGTGTTTTTACGGTTGTAGGCAAGCAAACACGTGTATGTCTGACAAGGTTTTTACTACCACGAACCCCGGTGGTCACCCATCCGGGAGCTAGTAGCAGTGTGCGGTACTTACTCTCAGTCACTTTCCGCGACTGGTAGCAGCCAACGCGCCAAGCCAAGCCACACACAATAATATTATCCGTTATATAAAAGTAACGAAAATTTGTCGTTCTTACGTGACACTGTAAAGTTGCACTGTGCCGCAGTAAGACCCGGGTTTGCCCAGGCAATGGTTGACGGAATTCCGGTAGACACTTCGGCTCGAAAACGTCCACATACCCCTCGCTGGCTACTGGCTGGCTCCATCCAAACCTGTTGCGGGCCGCTACGCGGAACTGATACCGGTAACCCGGTTTCAGGTTGTACACGTCTATGGTGTTTGTGGGAGTCATTCCGACCTGCGCGGTACATAACACGTAGATATGATACAGAAATGTAATCGTGAACAAGCGTAATAGTGTCAGTGTGGGGGCTTGGGGTTATAGGTACACGTCATGGGGTTTCATCGATTCCGCCATTTTAATATCAATAATGCCGGACATTTGTATATTTAGTTGATTCCATCTGCTATTGATTCAATATAAAATACATATAGTTTGGCAGAATAAAAACAATACAATCTTACTAATAATAAATCCAATAATTACATGCAATTAATATACAATAACTAAAATCGGGGTTATTATTATCAAATAATTAAATAAAATTGTCATTTTTTCAAAATAGTGATTTTATGTCAGTTAATATAAGTGAATTAAAATTAAAATATAAATTTTTATTTTTATAATCATCAGCAGTTTTTGTTATTTTTGATGGTCTAGAAGACGATGCCCATACATTCAGATTGAATTCAGATGTTTAATTAATTTGAATATCACAGAATTTGTTTAGTCTATAATCATCATCAATTTTTAATTTTTATATTGTAAGGGGAACATAATAATAGGACTTCTAGTTTTCATATTTATCTAGAAAGGTCACAGAATAATGTGAGTAACGTATACAATAAATATGTTTTATAATAGAAAAAGGTTATATAGTTATATTAAAACAACTATTTTTCATAAAACTGCATATAGGTGCATCGCACACATCAAAAATATTATTTTCTACATGTACTTACCTAGGTATAGGTACTTATGTAATATTATAATAATTATTAATATTAATATTATCAGTTAGAAATTAGAATATTCACTACCTGTGATTGATAACACTGCGACTCGAGTAAGCAGTGGGCTTCAGTTCACAACATCAATTATTTTTTAAGTTTTATTAATTTATCAAAATATTTATTTTTTATTTTCTTTGTCGTATGAAATTTATTATAATAAAATTCAAATAGGTACCATATTTTCTACAATACATTTTTTTTAAACATACATTTTTTGTTTTTTAAATGCAAACGTTATATTTTGATTTTATTGAGTACCTACTAGCCCTATCTCAGCCCTTATAAATAATATACGAGCCAGCGGAATCAACATAACATAAAAAAAGTCTGGCACTTCGTAGTTTGTACCTGCCGCCAGCATTCCTCATCCACCGATCGCGTCTCCACCCTGTAGACGAGCACTGTTTCCGGTTTTTCCGGTCTATCCCACTGCAACGATATCCGGTTGTTGGTCCGGTCGGTCACCGTCGGTTCGCTGCGCACGGGGCCCGGAACCTCTGGAAAACGGACGAAAATCGCATGAAAACATTAATGTCATATTCTTGTGAACGAATTCCGGGGGGGGGGGGGGGGCAACAACCGTAATTATTATTGTTATACTAATAATGTCGTATAAAATATGGTATCGTAGGCATATTATATTGATATAGGTATAATGTAACGTGTACTTTGGTGTTCGCACAAGTACAACAGGAAGTCCGCGGTAGAGCGGCTCGTCGTGCCGCGTCTCCGCGTCCATCGGTCCCGCAAGAGTTGTATGTTGCTCTCGGTACCGATATCGGAGTGCACCATTTCCTTCCGGTCGCTGCAGCTGTTTGGCGCGTCACGCGTTATCGGTGCAGGGTATATACCTATATTATGATAACGGTATTGCACACCGCTCTAAGCAACCACCGTCAATTATTTTAGGGTGAGCGCGGGCCGATTTGCGTGTGCGTGCGCTAGTTTATTTCGTCAGAGGAAACGGAACTCGCGAGTGGAAATGCGCGCGTAACCCGTTGACACCGTACACTGCGGATGTTAAAAATAGCGGCGGACCGCGGCGTCGTGGTCCTCGATAAACGACCGAAATAAACGCTGCTCGCCATCGTGGCCGTTGTCGCCCGTCGTCATATTTTCCCGTTTTACCACCACGAACATATTATTATTATTTTCTCAGATCTGTTACGACTGCTGTGTGTGTGTGTGTGTGTGTGTGTGTGTGTGTGTGTGTGTGTATTATTATAATAATAATAATGCTCACCGTTGTTTGCGCAGCCTCCTCTACCGCCGCCGCCCGTCGGCCCAAACCACCGGCCGATCGTATTTCTGATTTGCGGCGGTGTCAACGATCTCGCACGTTTCCTCACCTATATGCAATATAAACAATATAATAGAAGTGTTATTATAGTACACGTCGTTTTTCTTCATAATATCATATTATGCAAGGGAGTCGCCTAACAGTTATTCAAATCACCGTCCCCGTTTGGCGATTGTATCGCCAGTGGTCGAGATATCATTATACAAAAATGTATAGGTACTATTATAGATGTATACCACTATACATCTACAAAAGTACCTGTAAATTGCGTAGAAGTACTATTCGGTGACATTAGTTGAACCAACTAAGTTGAACAAACAAAATAATTTAAGTACCTAAGTGTGCCTACCTATAAACACATTAATACCATTAATTACACACCATACATGTAGATAACTAGGTATATCTAACTATACATTTAAAATAATTGTAAAATAATAATATAATTATTATCAACATCTTATTTAAAAAAAAAAAAAAAATGTTGGATTTGGATAAGAAATGTCAGTCATTCCGGTGACGCCCCCTCTTATATTTGAGTATTCATATCAAGTGATAAATTGAGTTTGGTATATTTATGAAAGTTCTAATAATAATGTTTAACTATAATATGTATGACATAAGTACAAAACATAAATATAAATTACGGATCCCCCTCTCGAGAAATTTCTAGTTGCACAACTGCACGACTATATTTTAATCGACTTCAGTTTTTTTACAACACTGTAAAATTTAGAATTAGGGGTAGGCCATTCATTTTGTACACCTGTTATTTTGCGTCCTCATCAATAATTATAATAGGTATAAAATAAACATGGCGGTGCGTGTTTAACGTATGCGCACTCTCGAGGAAATTAAGAAACGCATTATTACAATAATCAGCAACTATCGTGTATAGGTACTAGGATACTAAAAGTGTATCGATTACAAACAATACTGAAAAAATCTTCTCGATTTGTACACCGTATCATTATTATTTCGACAGTATACGTATATGTAAGGAGACATATTAAATACCATTTAAAATAAAAAAGAAGATTTAAATGAATGTAACATATTTTTACGATGATCTGAGTATAGATAATATAATGTAGGTATCTATATAGGATACAACGTTACAACTTTTAAAGTAGGTACAAGAAATCAGAATTCTTCAATTGTTTGAATTTTGTGACGA
Organism: Acyrthosiphon pisum; assembly: GCF_005508785.2. Lineage (NCBI taxonomy): Eukaryota > Metazoa > Arthropoda > Insecta > Hemiptera > Aphididae > Acyrthosiphon > Acyrthosiphon pisum. The sequence continues at coordinate 9,843,524 of NC_042494.1, forward strand.
CGGTTGATTTTCATAGAACGTGTAATCGTGTAATAATTAAGGCAGGTATTTCAATTTAGCAATCGTCATAATTTAAAACACTCGTCCTGCAATTTTTATTATTTGCCATTAATACTTGACAATACATTAGGTACATAAAATTGCGTCCACAAACGGCGTTTGCTATTAAAGTTTTACAGGTAATATAGGTAACTAAATTAAAATGTTTGGTCAAAGTGAATTAACATCAAAGAAAATAATCGATATCCTGATAAATAAAGCCAATCAAAATTCGATTTTGTAAAAAAAAAAAATATTATATTTTAAAAATTAAATTCATTATCACAATAATAGTTTCAAAAACTGTACTATAGGTTGATTAAGTTTATTGTTGGGAATAATTCAAAAGAATATCGGATAAACATTTGAATTTTGTATGTATTTATTAGGATATTATATATTTTAGTTGGTCGTTTGAGCATTAGGTATACCTACTTCGGAGTATTATAACAGTTTGTGTAGTAGCGTCTTAACAATTTTACTTAAAACTCAAATGCGAATTAGTTAATATTGTTGTAATAGTAATTAATACTATAAAAATATTGTTAATTTTATTGTTTTGGCTTTGGTATCCGTCAAAATAGTGTCCGATATTAATTCGATTCTATTCCGTTCTGAGCTGTATACAGAATTCTAATTAAAAACATAACTATGTATTTTTCTAGTTCGTTTCTGTTCAGTCATTTCGATTTCGTTCTGTTTTATATTAGTGAGCTACTACACCCTATAAACGTTTTTTAGATATGTTCTAGATTTGCTTCTTTTTTTTCATCAGTGTTAAAAAATTATACCTTCTTGAATTTCGATGATATACCTACTACGGAAACCAACTAATGCACTAACCGCACGCAAAAACAACTAACATGAATTAATCATAAATCTAAATTGCAAATAGTATTAAAAAAAAATTGTGCTTACCACTTATTTGCGGTGGGTACGCAATTGAATCATACCTAATAACGGAATTACACGATTATTGGAATATTATTGCGATCTTTGATACATTTGATATTATTTAGATAACCAGCATATTATTCTACAATATGTACGAGTTAGGTGATTCATGATCAAATTAAATTTGATAAATTTGATTAAGTAAATTATTATTTATAATCAGCTTGTGATCTTCATGCACACAAATCATTATTATCTGTTCCACAAAACTACGAATATGTCACATAATTCTATAAATTGGTAATCAAAAAAATGTTATGGAACTTAGCATAAATTCTTTAATAGCTAGTTTTCTAACGCTGTTTGTGTTTATTCGTTCAATTTAGTATTCAAACTCCAACATTGTAAATTATATTTTGGTAAAATGTTCATATAATATCTTGTATGTTTAGACTATGATAAGCAAATCATTTAAGGAGAGAATAATATTCAACATTATTATTCGTTAAATCGTTTTGCCTAACTATATAAAATTTACATCATAATTTCTGAAAATCTGATTTACGTAGATTTATTTTAATATGTAGATATCGATAATATCGATGCGATTTCAACGTCAATTATTGTTTATGATACGATTACCTGTGCGTCAATAATATCAGAGTTAGGGAAAAACATTAAGTTTGCTACCTATTCAACGATATTACATTACATTATACTAGGAACGATACAAAAAATAAAAAATATAAACTATTGTGTAACCGATGAATATCGATTACAATAATTATTAATAATGTCTGTACTTACTCTAACGATATAAAATCATTTTTAGTCAACATCGTAAAATTATTATTGTTATTATTATTATTGAAAAATCGTAAAAAAAAGCGTAGGTAGTTTATTATACTTCATATATTATATTATTATTATTGTTATTGTTTAATTTGATTACATAGAGAATATTACATTTTAGGTTTGTTGGCTTGAAAATAATCATAATTATTGTATTGTTAATTCTTTTTCCTTCTATATAGTTATGTATTATAATAAATTGAACAGACTTAATGCCAAAAAAAAATTAAAAAAATTCTTAAAGATCTTAAACATGCATTCTTATAATGTTAAAATATATTATGTAAAATCAAATAATACTTATGACTCAAAATCGTCTAAAACTCACAATAATTTTTATTTAACACGATCAAGCTACTTCGAGAGTACAATCTTAGATGTGACCACTGACCACGGTTATCAACAAAAAAATTCCTTTTCCCAGAGTCAAAGTTTGTTAATTTGGATTTTAAATAGGTACATGTGAGGTATTTATGACCGTTATAATTGGCACACAATATTGAGTTTTTGTTCAAATAACAGGTCTGAGGTTTTTAGATGTACAGTAATTTGAAATAGTATCATCATACCATGTAATAGTAGATAATATTATTATTATGATATTTAAAAAATATTATGGGTTTAATTACAATGAATATTATATTTTTTATGTAAATAAAATGTAATTCATATAACGATTACACTAAAAGCCTGTAAGTATAACGGAGCTTGCTGTAGTAAAATGTAATAAAGTTTATCGCTATGAATAAAATATATTTCTCGATAACGCCACACACACATCGAGTCTTGTAGTAACAAACAATAATCATTTACGACCACGTAGAATGTCCGCGATAAATCAAATAAAAATAATAATTACCATTAAGCTGTCAACAGATTTTAATGGCTAAAACGACAATAAAATGAATAATTTACAAGTTACTAAAAACATGTTCCCTTATAAGCGTGAAACTCAAATGTATATTATAGTAATAGCTATATAGGTATAGATGTTGTCATCATTGCGGACATAATTATTAACATGAAATTAACAATAATGATTAGGTACGTATTATTATTTTCGTAGTAAAAAAAAAAAAAAGTAATAATTGCTCAGTAATAATATAATAAATTTATGACGATAAAATCATAAAATACGCTTCATTTGATTATTGAAATTTTAAATAATATAGCAACGCTGTACGCGGTCACATCCAAGAGTTGACTCGCAATATTATTCTATGTAGATACCTACAACCAACGCTATATTGTGATACGATGAATTGTGCTTTGGCCACTTTGATATTATGATCAAGCGATTTCTGAAAGACTCGATCTCGTAATGTACCAGCTGTGCCGAAAATGAATCGTCGCGTTCCTATAGGAACGACGACCTGTTGTTCGGACAAATTCAGAGCTTTCGGAACGAGGAAAGGAAATCGTGGCGTACCCTGTAGCTATCGATCTCGGGCTGCCGATCGGCGATCGAGCTCCAAGTGCATTGATATTGTATTAATAATTAATATAAATTATAATGTACAATGTCTATAAGACCATTTCGACGCATATATACATAGTGCATACACATATTACATTGTATTATATTATACATATACATTTATATATATATTATAATATAATATAACATTACGTCGATATCAAATGGAATATTTACTGTGTTTTTGGTTAATTTTTATTAGTGAAAAAAAAAAACTCCGCTTTGGTTGGCTATATTACAACTGGTGTATATTATAATAATAATATGTTACAATATTATAATATTATTCGAACGGCAGGCTACAACAATATTCATGTATTTTAATATTATATATACTCGTATATATCGAACGGACCGAAAGGTAGAGCGATAGTGATATATGATATCGATAAAAAACAACATAATATTATTATTATAATTTAATAACAATATAATGTATCACGATACACATCCCTACCGGGAGCTGTTCGGCGAGACCCAGCTGCTGATACGATCACTTACCCCGACGGTGACAAACGCCCTATCAGATCCGTACACGTTTTTAGCTATAATAAAATACGTCCCGGCGTCCGACGGTTGAGCCTTTTTGATCGACAGCATCACGTAGTCGTTGACCGTCTCCTTTAGCGATCGGTCGAGGAATGTCACGTCCCTCGAACCTCTCATCCATATGACTAGAACGAAACCGCGTTTATTACGATTACATATTGTTAATTTACATTCGATAAGATAATAATATTATACATCAATATATTATTATTACTATCGATAGTTAATTAGTACAAAGTGTATATTAGGTACATAAACGATAATGTTTAATTATTACTTGTATTATACGAGTATAATGTTGGATAGGTATAAAAGGTACTAAGAACGAGGTGGTGAAAAAATACGAAAGGGTGCAGAAAAAATTATAATTTTAAATATAATATTATTTTTCATAAAGAATTAATTCCTATACCTATTTAATATTTATTTTGTTGTCTAACATATTCAACCGTACATTTCATTAAATGAATAAATAAACTATGATACACTGATACGTATGTATTAAATATTAATGCAGTTTGTATAATATTATTATATTATTATTATTATTATTATTATTATTACTCGTATAATTATTTATGTAGATAAATTGATATTTTTATCTGACTGCAGTGGACAATATCTCGTTTCTAAGCCACACAACACTATACCTAGGTATATAATAAGTAATACAATTATATCGAAATGGGTGCTCGCTTCGAGTCAGCGCCATTACTATATAAGTATACCTTTGGGTTTCGGTTCACCAGCCACCCGGAGGGTGACGGTAATGTCCTCGCCGACGGCCACATTCAGCCGGTCGTTAGGTCTTGACACGATAATGGCCGGTTTCACGCCCCTGCGGTCTGTGTAGTCCTGCGGTGACACCACCCTAACTGCCTTTTCCGTGTCCGCCACCCCGTAAAGGTTGCACGCGCGGCACACGTACTTTCCGCCATCACCGGCCGTGCTGTCCATTACCAGCAGCGTGTACAGCCCACCCTCATCCAGGTAGACGTACTTGCCCGATAACCGCGGTAGTGGTTTAGATTCGCGCATCCACGTAACATTAGGCACTGGGGAACCTGAAACGCGAAACGTTTACACCACTTATGTACAATATTTTGTAAAAACGCTACACCATCTCCACTGTCAGGTTTTGATTTTTATGTTAAATATCGTCTGAGCGAGATTAAATATTAAGGGCTACAAGAAGAAACTATGAGAAAAAAAAAATTAAAAAAATAAATTTAATCGAAGTAATTAATATGAAGTCCACTAAGCGAGCTTCAAACGCATATAAGGGCACAATGATTTTTCGTATAATATTGTAGGTATTGGGATTAGAAAATCAAGTGGCTTTACAAAAAATAATATCTATTATGATTAACTATATTCCATTTCAAAGAGGTGTCATATATATATTATAATTTATGAAGTAACAAATACTGACCTTGCACCCGGACCTGGAGGGCAATCGTACCACCATAAGTCGCCACGTCGTCAGCGATTATACTGGACACGAACTTTGGATACTCAGGGCGCCTAGTGGCCAAGTCCCCGCCAAACTTCTGGCAGCCGAAATCGAACTTGTCGTTTGCAGATAACCGGAAATCGTGGCTGGTCCGAGAGTAAAGTCCACGGCCGGACTCGGTACCTTCGACAGACAGCGATGGCTGTAGAAGAGGTTTCCTGAAAACCGACGGCGACGTGTACACCGTCAGAAATCCGGTGGTTGATATTCGGTCACGGCCGTTGGTGGCCACGCACGTGTACTCGCCGGAATCACCACTTTGGGCGTTGTCGACGATCAATTGGGCCAAACCTCCGTCGTATTTTGTCTGATACCTGTAATACGAGGAACGTCCACTAAGTATGATGTTATTATTGTTGTTGTTGTTGTTGTTTTTGTTGTTGTATATGTGTCTTAAAAACTTTTCCAAAATAAAAATGTAAAAATGAATTTTTAACGGAAATATTGTAAACAGGATACAATATATCTTAACTCTGAAACTATGATCTAGAATTATTATTAGTTATTTAATATCGAGAATATTGTCATCATTTGTGTCGATGCAGTACTTTAAAGTATTATAACCGTATTAAAAAATTTTTTATAATTAATAAAATAATTTTAATTTGCTAAGATTAAGAAAATGTTTAGATTTTTATATTTTTAATTTTATTTACCCCACCGTGAATTTTGTGATGACATGTAGTACTCACCTTGCGGAAGAATTGTACGTGAAACTGTTGAGTTTCTGACCATCTCGATACCACTGAACACGCGGTTCTGGATGGCCGATAACGCTGCACCAGAACTTAACCCGAGCGCCGGATGACACTGTTTGATCTATCATCCGAACGCAAAAGTACAGACCTTTGAACGCTTCCTACAGCGGGCACACAAAAAAATGAAAACACATGTATAAATGAAATCATCATGAAATGTAATCATTGTGTGGTTGTTACCTTTGCCCGGTAAAGGTCTTCGGTAGCACTGTGTGTTGCTGTTCGGCCGTCAGATAATCTCCAACTCGAATAATAACCTCCGTCTCGTACTCCTGAATCGTGCAGGAAACTGTCAGAGCCCCTGCGTCTCCGAGTGGTCACACCATAGCTCGTGTGTGGCCAACCAGAAGTTGCCTCTACTTCCATACGCCTTGGACTGAGAGGAATTGATGTCTCCGAAAGGCACCGGTACGCCGCCAAGTTGGTAGGCGGCCAAAGACTTCGGGCCGAAATCCTCGACTCTGGCGGATAAGGACTCGTCGATCGACTGCTGCTTCTGCTGCTGCGGCTACTGCTGCTGCCACCGTATAGATCTCTGTCTGATGAACCCGCAAATCTTGACGATATTGTGTACTTAGATCTCGGTGTTAAACTTGATCTGTAGGACGGACACTCCGGCGTTAGAGATCTATATGAGCTCATATGATCAGGCGTCAAGGATCTGTACGAAGTCAGTGGGTCCGGCGTCAAGGATCTGTACGCCAGGCTATTTGGGCGTGACTTAAGTGCGTCAGTCACGTCCAGTAGATAACGATTAACTGGACGTTTATCCGAGCTTCGGATTTCCGGTACGTCGATAACGTCATGTTCAGTCATCCCACTCAATGTTCGTACCTTTTTGTTGTTTGTAAGAAAATGTGTGGTATTATCTTTTGGTTTTACATCAACATTTTCGTTAACTATTGTGTCCGTTTTTACAGATTTTTCCATTAAAGGTGATTTAGTACTCGTTCCTTGTTTTACACTTCCTCGTTCTTTTTTATCATTATCCGTCACACTTTTGTCTGGATTTGTTACTAAATGTGTATCAATTATATTTTTTTTGCTCTTTTCAATAGTGTCGATATTATTATTCTCTAAAGATTTTATAGTGCGCCCTCTTTCCATCTTTTCCAATAGTATGTTACTGTTAGGTAACTGTTCAGTGAAATTTTCTCTTAAATCTGAAATCGTATTTTCGTTTTTTTCAATTTCGTTATTAATTTCAAGTTTTTCATTGGTTTTTTTGTTTATTTTATCGAGTGGGATTGATTTATCTTTCTCACATTCCCGGTTTGTCTTATCTTCTTTTGTTGATTTTATTTTATCGGCAATACTGATTTCGCCGTTAGTTTGATTTTTAGATTGATTATTATTTGAAAAATCTTTTTCAATTATTTCTATCATACTTTTATTATTAACAGAAACCATTTCCGGTTCTACGATAGTTCCGTCTTCTGCATAGTTTTTATTATTATCTGATATTTTTCTATTTTTGTCTTCGACTGTTACATCGATAATTATTGTGTCAATTTTATTTTCACTGGCACTAATAATACTATTTGTGGTGTCAGATGATGGTGATTTTTTATTATCCGGCTGAGGGCCTGATATCTTTTTCTTACTTCCACGTTTTGTCTCATCTTTTTCTATAATATTTTCTGTAGATTTCATTTGATTATCTGTACCAATTGGATTGTCCTTCGGATTTTCATTTCTATCAACATTTGAAAATCCTTTTTCAATTATTTCTTCCGAGACATTATTATCGTCTCGAAGAATTACTTGTTTTATTTTGTCTAATTTAATTTCTACTATTTCATTTGACAGTTTTTTATTATTTTCTTCAATACTTTTATCGATAACTTTTGTTTCGTCAATGTTTATTTCACCAACACTAATATTACTTTTTGTGGTTTCGGGTGAAGGTGATTTTTTATCTTCTGGGTGAGGGCTTGATTTCTTTTTCTTACTTCCACGTTTTTCCTTGTCTTTTTCCACAACATTTTCTGTTGATTTTATTTGACTGTCTATACCAATTAGATTGTCCTTCTGATTTTCATTTTTATCAACATTTGAAACGTCTTTTTCAATTATTTCTTCTGGAACTCTATTATTATCTGGAACAATTGCTGGTAGTATTTTATCCAATTTACCGCCAACATTATCTGAATCTTCTTTGTTATCTGACAATTTATCATTTATTTCTTCATTACTTTTATCGATAACTTTTGCGTCAATGTTTATTTCACCAACACTAATATTACTTTTTGTGGTTTCGGGTGAAGGTGATTTTTTATCTTCTGGGTGAGGGCTTGATTTCTTTTTCTTACTTCCACGTTTTGTCTTATCTTTTTCCACAACATTTTCTGTAGATTTTATTTGATTATCTGTACCAATTTGATTGTTTTTCTGATTTTCATTTTTATTAACATGTAAATCGTCTTTTTCAATTATTTCTTTTGGTACTTTATTATTTTCTGAATCAATTTCTGGTAGTATTTTATCCAATTTAACGCCAACATTATCTGAATCTTCTTTGTTATTTGACAATTTTTTATTACTTTTATCATTAACGTTTGTTGTGTCAATGTTTAATTCATTAACACTAATATTAGTTTTAACGGTATCCGGTGATGGTGATTTTTTATCGCCTGACTGAAGGCTTGATTTCTTTTTCTTACTTCCACGCTTTGTCTTGTCTTTTTCCACAACATTTTCTGTTGATTTTATTTGACTTTCTATACCAATTAGATTGTCCTTCGGATTTTCATTTTTATCAACATTTGAAACGTCTTTTTCAATTATTTCTTCTGGATCTCTATTATTATCTGGAACAATTGCTGGTAGTATTTTATCCAATTTACCGCCAACATTATCTGAATCTTCTTTGTTATCTGACAATTTATCATTTATTTCTTCATTACTTTTATCGATAACTTTTGCGTCAATGTTTATTTCACCAACACTAATATTACTTTTTGTGGTTTCGGGTGAAGGTGATTTTTTATCTTCTGGGTGAGGGCTTGACTTCTTTTTCTTACTTCCACGTTTTGTATTGTCTTTTTCTACAACGTTTTCTACAGATTTTATTTGATTATCTGTATCAATTTGATTGTTTTTCTGATCTTCATTTCTATTAAGCTTTGAAACGTCTTTTTCAATTATTTCTTTCGGCACTTTATTATTTTCTGAATCAATTTCTGGTAGTATTTTATCCAATTTAACGCCAACGTTATCTGAATCTTCTTTGGTATCTGACAATTTTTTATTACTTTTATCATTAACGTTTGTTGTGTCAATGTTTAATTCATTAACACTAATATTACTTTTAATGGTATCCGGTGATGGTGATTTTTTATCGCCTGACTGAGGGCTTGATTTCTTTTTCTTACTTCCACGCTTTGTCTTGTCTTTTTCCACAACATTTTCTGTTGATTTTATTTGACTGTCTATACCAATTGGATTGTCCTTCGGATTTTCATTTTTATCAACATTTGAAACGTCTTTTTCAATTATTTCTTCTGAAACTTTATTATTGTCTGAAACAATTTCTGGTAGTATTTTATCCAATTTACCGCCAACATTTTCAGAACCATTATTGTTATCTGACAATTTTTCATTAATTTCTTCAATACTTTTATCGATAACTTTTGTTGCGTCAATGTTTATTTCACTTATATTAATATTACTTTTAATGGTATCCGGTGAAGGTGGTTTTATATCTTCTGGTCGAGGGCTTGAGTTCTTTTTCTTACTTCCACGCTTTGTCTTGTCTTTTTCCACAACATTTTCTGTTGATTTTATTTGACTGTCTATACCAATTGGATTGTCCTTCAGATTTTCATTTTTATCAACATTTGAAACGTCTTTTTCAATTATTTCTTCTGAAACAATTTCTGGTAGTATTTTATCCAATTTACCGCCAACATTTTCAGAATCTTTATTGTTATCTGACAATTTTTCATTACTTTCATCATTAAATTTTGTTGTGTCAATGTTTGATTCATCAACACTGGTATTACTTTTTGTTGATTCTGGTGAAGGTGATTTTTTATAATCTGTTTGAGGGCTTGACTTCTTTTTCTTACTTCCACGTTTTGTCTTGTCTTTTTCTTCAACATTTTCTGTTGATCTTATGTGATTGTCTATAGCAATTTGATTGTCCTTCGGATTTTCATTTTCATCAATATTTGAAATATAATTTTCAATTATTTCTTCTGGAACTTTATTATTGTCTGGAGGAATCACATGTTCTATTTTATCCAATGTAATTTTAACCATGTCATCCAACAGTTTTTTATTATTTTCTTCAATACTTTTATCGATAACTTTTGTTTTGTCAATGTTGATTTCACTGCCAATAATATTACTTACAGTGGTATCGGGTGAAGGTGATTTTTTATCATCTGGCTGAGGGCTTGATTTCTTTTTCTTACTTCCACTTTTTGTCTTGTCGTTTTCCACAACATTTTCCGTGGATTTGATTTGATTGTCTGAACCAATTTCATTGTCTTTTTGATTTTTATTAACATATGAAATGTCTTTATCAATTATTTCTTCTGAAGCTTTATTATTGTCTGAAACATTTTCTTGACTTATTTTATCCAATTTCACGCCAACATTTTCAATATCTTCATTGTTATCTGATAATTTTTCATTAATTTCATCGATACTTTTACCGATAACTTTGGTTTTGTCAATGTTTATTTCACTTATATTAGTATTACTTTTTGTGGTATCGGGTGAAGGTGATTTTTTATCATCTGGCTGAGCACATGATTTATTTTCCTCACTTCCTCGTTTTGTCTTATCTTTTTCTACAATATTTTCTGTCAATTTTATTTGATTGTTTGTACTAATTTCAATTATTGCTTCTGGATTTTTATTATTGTCTGAAGCAATTCCTGGATCTAAGTTATTCAATTCAACTCCTATTTTTTCAGTATTTTTATTATCATCTGACAGCTCTTTATTTGATAGATCTATAGTTTCATTAATGATTTTGTTTGTGTCAATTTTATTTTCACTTTCACCAATATTATTTGTCGTTGATCCTTTTGATTTTGCACTCAATTTCCGATTTATATCCTCAATATCTTTTCTATCTATAGTCTTTTCATCATCTGTTGTATTGATCTTTGTAATCAAAACATCACTTTTAACTTTATCTATGGATTCATTTTCTTCCACAGATATCATTGACGTTTCAAATATTTGATTAGGATTTTTTATGGATTGTTGTAATTTATCAGCTAATTCGCTCTGCTCCTTATTTAAACCTACATTTTCTTGATTATGAGTGTCGTCGTCGTTCAATATTTCTGTTGTTTTATTTAACGATGCGACTTTAGTTTCTACATTTTCTTTGACTAAATTATCTGTATTTTGAATTTGATCATTTAGTATATTAACTGCTATGTCTTCAGGATTATCGTTTTCACTTAAACGTTTGGTCGATCTTGTAGAAATTTTAGACGCCTCATTAGTGTCTGAATATATAATCTGTTCTTCTTTTATCATCACATCTTTAATACACCCATCCAAAATATCGACATTGGTTGACACGATTTCAAACGAATGGTCGTTCAAAGTTATAGCCATAGTTGCTTTTTCTATACTTTTTTTTTCTTCACCTACAGTTAAAGAATTTTCTTTTATACTATCGTAATCTATAATTATGTTCCCGATTGCAGCGATGTTTAATTCGTGTTCCACTTTTGCATGTTGGTTAATATTTTCCGCAGCATTGAGTTCAGCTTGTTTTAAGACATTTACATTTTCTAACATCACGCATTCAGTTTCATTAGCTGCAATTTTTTCTACACAATGCAGTTTTGGCATTATAGAAAGAATGTTTAATGGTTCTTCTGTAGGCAAATCACTAATTTCACTTTCAAACATAAAATCATTTAGAAGACTGGCTTTATTTTCAAGAGCAGTAACAAGATTAATCTCATCATTAATTTTCCCTTTGTTTATCAATGTATCTTCATTAATATTTATAGTATCAGGTGTTTTATTGGAGTGTACATATTCATTATTGTCGTTTGTAGTATTTCTCTCCTTGTTTTCTTGAACTTCGCTTATAGATAAAGTACTATCACAATTATGATTATCATCAGAATAATCTTTTGTTATTACATTTGTTCTTTCCTTGCTGACGTCTGCTGTATTTTGTGTTACAGTTTTGGAAATATCTGCACGTTGATCTATAGTATCAACTTTAGCATTAGTCATCTGCATAGTTTCATTTACAGAAATATTGGAATTCAAACTTCCTATATTTATATCATCAATATCTTTATTGATAGATAAACATTCCCTTTCAGGAGTTTCTGATGAGATATTTAGTTCACCAATTGCTAACTTTGATGGGTTTTTAAATGTTGAATTTTCTATTTGTTTTGTACTTTTGTTAGAGTCAACTCTTAGATTATTATCAATAATTGTTTCTAATTTAATCTTTGATATCTCAAGATCCTTTAAATTTATAAATTCTTCTTTAATTTCTTCGGTATTTATTTCATCATGTTTTAAATCTTCTGTCTCTCCTAAATTATTTTTATCGTCCAATGATTTTCCAAAATTGTTTTCAGAAATATCTTGATTATTAGCTAAGTCATTTTTGGTATCAAAGAAATCTAGAATTTGGTCATTATCAAGGAGTAAACAGTTTATTTCCGAAGCAAGTATTTTTAAATTATCTACTTTTGCAATGTTGGTTTTTGATATTTCTTGCACATCATCTCTCTGGTCATTACTGTTCTCTACGGTATCGATTTGATCTTCTACAGCCACTTGTTCTTTGGTATTTTCAATATCAATAACAACTGTATCTAGTGGTTGAACGTTGGATACAGAAATCGTTTCATTACCTATCAAAGCAGTCATTTGTTCAACGACGATATTTGTCGATTTATTAATCGATTTAGTCTCATTATTTTGTATGTATTGAATTTCACTAGGGGATTTTTCTTCATCCTTATTGATCATCCTATCTGGTAAGTATATAATTTCGTTTTCAGCTTCTAAATGTTCCAAATTATTTATCCTTTTTTCTTTATCATCTGAGACTGCGTTACGTTCATATCTGGAATCTACATTTTCTTTGGATTGTATTTCAACTTCATTTTCGTCAAATTTACATGGATCAATTGATTGTGTGCTCTCCAATGGAATTATTTCACTATTTGTTAATGTATTTTCCGTTAGAGTTGTGTCATTATTTTCGAAAATAGTAGATTGTATTAAATGTTCATACGATTTATTGAATGTATTGATGGACTCTTTTTCTTCGTTCATTACTATTTCAGTCGTTTTGTTTTCAGAATTAATTTTCTCATCGGAAACTGTTTCTTTTTCATTTAAAGTAAAATTAACTGAACTTTTAAAATCGTTGATTAGATCATTTTTAGATTTAACTACTATGTCGTCAATAATGTTATTACTTTCAAAACTATTTTCATTTTTTTCATTTTGTTTTGATTTTTCCGCTGCATTTTGATTTTCTTCAAAATTTTGATTAGTATTTACTAACTGCTTGTCTAGTACAGTAGACCCAAATGGTTGAGTCATCAATTCAGTAACTGGCAACATAGAATCAACACACTTATTACCATCTAAAACACACTGTTGGATAGCATTTGTAACATCAATATCATTTTTTGAATAAATTATCTCTGATGGTAAATCTATTTTTGAACTAATACATTCTATTTCATTATTCAATTTCATATCAGATAAGGTATCACATGGCTCATTTAATTCTTTGACATCTTTTACTTCATTATTAGACTGTTGTAAAATGTCATTTTCTTGAACAATAAAAGAATTCTGTTGAACATTATCTAAATGTTGTTCATTAATTAATTCACTTTCATTTTTATCATTTTTTATAAGAACATATTCTTCGGTTTGATGAACATTTTGTTCTGTTATCGGGTTCATTACATTTTCACAGTCAGTACAATTAGGAACAATTTGTTTATTATCGGTTGTTAAAGTTTGATTTACATTTGGTTGTAAATTGTATTGTAACTGTTTATCCAAATTGACATCTTGGTTAGTTTCAAATGTATCAGAAGCATTATTTTTATTTTTTAACGAACTCAAATTTTCGTCTCCACAATTTTGTTCTTCAAAGATGCCCTTGCTAATATTACCTTCCAAGATTGTTATTGAATTAACATCAACTATGGAAGACTTTTGTTCGTTTGCAGATATTACACTTTCTTCAACAGCGCAAATACTTTTATTTAATAAATCATTATTATCACATTGTTTTATTTTGCTGGATTCAATTATCGAAGAATTATAATCTTCGATCACTAAATTAATTTCTGGTGTTATAACATTTTTTTCTTCTACTAATGTTCCTAACACTTTATTTAATTCTGTTGCATTAGTGTATTTATCTATTGAATTATTTTCTTCGTCGTTTTCCGTGTTGTATTCATTTCCATTTCTAGTTTGTGCTACTTGAATGACTGTATCCGTTCCTAAATTATGAATTGCATCAATTTCATTTATGACAGCATCATTTTGTGAAGATGACTTGTGTGAAACGTTTTCTCTAATTGGTAGTATTTCAACTTCTTTCATTAACATTGTATCTTCATTTTCTGCGTCATTATAATTATTTATAGTATTCATTTCCTTGGATTCGTTTAACTTATTTGTATCAATCATAATATCTTCACTTGAAAGAATCGTTATATTTTTAATAGACTCAGTAGCATTTAATTTGTTCGATATTACAGATTCCTGAGTTTCTGCATCATTGTCATTTATTTTTGACACCACATTATGTAAAGATGTAATTAAACATTCATTTTTATTCAGCACATCTACAGAGTTAATTAAAGGTTCATTTTCATCCGGCACATTATCTACTGTTTTAGATTCAAGTAGATCAACAACAGTTTCTAAATTGTTCGTCATATCAGTTCTTTTCATTTTAACTTCACTTGAATCAGAAATGTCATTAACTGTAATAACCGTGTTATTAGATATTGATTTATCAGAGTCTAAACATTCTAAATTCTC
Organism: Acyrthosiphon pisum; assembly: GCF_005508785.2. Classification (NCBI taxonomy): domain Eukaryota; kingdom Metazoa; phylum Arthropoda; class Insecta; order Hemiptera; family Aphididae; genus Acyrthosiphon; species Acyrthosiphon pisum. The sequence goes on from NC_042494.1 coordinate 9,858,633, forward strand.
AACGAAATCTACGTCCTGTCCTATTTCAAACACTTGTTCTTCTTTGTAAACATTTTGATCACTAATACTTATATATTTATTTTTAAACGTCTCGCTTTCATTGTTTTGATCTACATCTATTGAACCGTCTAATAAGTTATTAGTTTCATTACAAATTTGATTAGTATCGGTCGAATCAATTTTTTGTAAATCATTATGGTTTAATTTATTATTATCCAAGTCGTACATTTTTGTTGTTCCATCTCGTGCTACTTCAGACATATTTTTTAATGTTTCTTGAAGTTCCTCAAATAAATCCACTGGTGAATTTAAAATTAAGTCCTGTTGTTTACTTTTTTCTAATGATTCTAATACATGTTCTGGAATAATATCATCAGTTTTCTGGTGTATACTATCAATATCTTTTTCACTCATTAATAAATCTGATAATTTATCATCAACTTTAGAATTCATAATATTATCCAAACATACATCTTCAACAAAATCACTTATCGTTTCCAAATCAGTTTCATCAAACAGTGCTTCAAAACCAGAATTGTCTCGATCATCTTCAGATGTTATGATATTTGGTTCATCGTATTTGAATGTTTCCCCAATATTGCATTCAAAACCTCTTTTTATAACTAAATCATTATTCATGTTATTTTCAAAAAGTATTGAATCTTTTTCTATTTCGAGAGTATCCTTATGTATATTATTTTGCTTATCACAATCTTTATCTAAACTATCTATGATTGATGATTCAATTAATACTTGTTTCGAGTTCTCATTGGCAGTTTTATCTAAGACGGTCTGTGCGTTGTTTGACAAGGATAAACTCAATGATTGTGTATCACAAGCCCCACCAGTAACATCAGTATGCTCTGAAAAACTAAGGTCACTTTCTACTGAAGCCATTTTTGAAACAATAAGATTTTGAAGTTGCAAAAGAGGTTTCATAACACTACCAAAAAGTATTCCGTTTACACCTAAATCATCAATAGCATCGTCGAATAGAATGTTTTGCATCATTTTTATTGAAGACTCAAATGGTATTTCCTTGTCTGTCTCTTCTACTATTGATTGATTCACAATACAATTGTTGAGTTGAACGAGTTGCTGAGATAAATGTTCAAAACAACTCATAACTTCATAACTCATGGTTGAACCAGTTTGGTTTGAAAGCAAAACTTGATTAACTTGGAACAACCCGATTTTCATGTCTTGCAATGGTTCTAATAAAGATCCTAAAGGATTCATATTGTTTTCGGAATCTTGAACAAAATTTACATTGTTGATTAATGTGTCAATATCTATCATCAATTCGTCAAAAAGTGTCTCAAAATCTAGTAATAGTTTATCGTCAGATCCGTAATCAGAAGACACAATATTTTCCGTTGATCTGCCTAACCGTCTCAGATGACAACATAAATCGTTAATCGGTTTTGTGAAAGATATGAAACATTCAGCTATTTTATTACTTTCCATGCCATGCGAAGCGAGTGTCATAAATTGATGAGTTGATTCATTTATTCTGTCGTATATATCTTTTAAATCTTGATCGTCATCTGAACTATCACTTTTTAATGCTGTATTTAAATTATCTAAAGCAAATGCAATAGAACTAATGGGGGGTATTAATATTTGTTTTAATTTAAAGTTAGGTTTGTTATCGTCCATCGATGCCTCTTCCATATCAGCTATGTCATTTAAAATAGTTTCTAATGGTTGTACCATTGAAAATAAAGGGGCCAATGAATTTATGTCCACGCATTTTATTTTAGAACAATTTTGCTGTAGCGTTTTTATATATACCAAAGTAGTGCCGATCGTGTTTTGTAACACAGCTATAATACGTTGTTCTGTAACTCGGGCTACCTGTTTATTGACAACAATTGTGAAGTTTTTTATTTGGTCTGACAAACGATCTAAAATTTCCGTGGCCGGAAGGTTGTTATTGTTGAGCGTTTCTAAATCAAAACATACGGATGATTGTATTTCGTTTAGTATATTATCTGAAACACCAAATGGATCATCGATTTGTTCTAATGCTAACAAACTCGCGTTTATTGCAGTCATTAAACTTGATACATTATCAGCCGTATTTTTTTCCAACTCTGAAACGTCGTTTCTCTCCGTTTCTTCAATAAATTTCCACGCCAGTGAATGTAGTGCTTGGATCGAACGTTCAAGTTCAGTTGTCGTACTAGTGAAATTAAAATTTTCGTGAGTGCGCATTTTTACCATTGTACCTTCCAAAATAATTTTCATATATTTTAAAAATTCATCCACATTTGGTCTGGAAATAATTTTCAAAACGTTGTCTTCTTCTGAACTAAGTATCACACTCGCCATTCCTTTACCACGTATTTTGTTCAATACTGTTGAGTATAATCCATCTTCGTCAGATTGAGTAACAATTTCAGTTGCACAATAATTATGTGATAATGGTGGTTCGTTTTCTATTTCAGCCAATGTTTCAGACACTTCTTCTTCGGTGTTATTACTTTCAGACCGAGCCAATGGTCCGGTTACATGTGTAGAATTCTGAGATAAAAGTTTTTCGTCTAATTTCAGTTGCGTTAAAATCTGATCGTCGGAGTCTGACATAAATAGTTTTGGTGTGTGGAAAGACTGATGGCCATCGTCTCCCGATTGCTGTTTTAAAATCACTGATGAATGTTTAGGCGTCGTTTCACTCGCACTATAAAACTCCTCACGCTTCGAATTTCCAGACGACAAATGGTCCGAAAAATATTCCAGACTATTTTCACATATGCTTTCGCTTTTATCGTTAATTGCAAGAGTAATGTCTTCGGTCAGTGAAACGCCATCGAATTCAGTGTCTGATACTGTTTGTTGTCGGCAAAAATCGATAGGTACGTCTATAACCAAAGCTTCCATCATAACCGGGCCGGAAATCGACGATTCTTTTACAATTCGCAACGAAGGCAAATCAACAACATTGTCTTCTGTAAAATTAAAGTTTAAAACAAAATCAATTTAATTGGAATAAAATATATATTTCATATAAACAGTTTTATAACATATTGTTTAATCTTAAAAAATATAGATCTAATAATATAATACCTGATATATGTTCAGAAAGTTCGTCCGCATACATTTCAATGATTTGCAATGCTTCGTCGTGCGTTAGGTCTGGAGTTTCATAAAGTGAAACGGTCACTTCTTTGCCGTCAAATGAAAATGAAATGTCAGCGGGTTCTTCAATGGTGTACGATTTTTCCATTTGGCTTGTCCTCTCTTCGGGGATTGTCGACAAGGATTCATTGCGTACAAGCGGATTCCCGACAGATAAATACTCTTCCGATGCGCAAGATTTGACCGTGGACTTATCTGCAATGGGACAAAAATATGATTGATACTTACGCGTTTCAGTCGTAATAATTATACTTTGCAATGTTTTGCACACGACATTACCTTCCATTGTCAATAGTGTTGCTGAACTGGACACCGTTCCCATACAGTTGTGTGCCTGACAAGTGTAAGTACCCAAACAGCACGTACCACTTTGTCCTGAAATTATTTTGTGCATGTCACCGGGATTTAGCTCTTGGCCGTCTTTAAACCATTTCAGTTGCGGTTGCGGGACGCCAATTACCTGTGATATCATAAATATGTATATTTATTCGACGAACGCATTTATTTCGTATTTACAAATTATGTCTGCACGTTCACTTACTTTGCACTCTAAGTTAACCGAACCCTCGTTTGAGAACGCTATTCGCAGTTCCTCGAGGAATCTCGGACGTTTGAAATTTTTTGGAATATTTAACTTCAAGAAACTAGACGTTGCAGTTTGACCATACTTGTTGATTGCCACACACTTCCATTCCGCCTGATCGTCAATTTCGAGCGGAACTATGTTTAAAATATATGTCCCATTGTCTTCAGTAGAAAACTGGTATCGATTTGATTCAGTTAGTTGTTCATCTTCTTTATACCAGCTGATTGAAGGTGTAGATTCAGTTGTGACTAAAAAAAAATTAAATGTTGATTTAAACATATTTTTTAATTTATATAATTGTAATGTTTAACATTAGAACTTGATTTACCAACCTTTTATCATAAAAACAAAAGATTCATTAATGTTAGCCTCAATACTCTTAAGTCCCAATAAAAATCTTGGTGGCTGTGTGTTTGACGTTAGTTGAAGTTTTTCACTTTCGTTCAATTGATTTTGGATGTCTTCTATCGTAAGTTCAGCAAGGCTACTTGTTTCGCCCATGCAGTTTCGGGCGACACAACAATAGCTACCTAAATTAAATAATTGTAGATGATATAACATTATATACACCCAAATTGCTGTAGTACAATTCGATTTCAATGGCATTTCATGCCTTACCTAAAGATTTACTCCCAGTTAACTCATAAACGTCTCCAGGTTGAAGTTGCTTGCCGTCTTTGAACCACAAGAGTTGTGGCGTAGGGTATCCGATGACCTTGCATTCAAAGCTAACTAAACCTTCATCGGTCATGATTGCCCTTAGGCTTTCTAAAAATCTTGGTACCCGGTAATTCTTTGGGTCTGAGAAGAAAAATCATAGATTCAATAAGGCTATAGTGTTAAAGAAATTTGTATGGCATTAAATAAAATATTTTAAACAATATTACATGACACTGAAACCACACATGAAGTAACAGCCTTCGCTCCAGTCGAACTAGTAGCGACACATTTCCAAGTGGTGCTATGATCGGCTCTGAGTGATTTTATTTCAACGCCATACATGCCCAAGCCATCAGCCAACAGGTGGTACAATGGCCCTTCGTTTACTATGCCATTATCGTTATACCATCCTATACTTCGGGGCCATGGTGGTACTTCGACTAAGAGAAAAATGACAATATTATTATAGCTACAAGTGTCAGATCTTTGTTGATTGTCAGGAATAAAAAACAAATCGATGAGAAATGAGATATGGATATAAAAAAAAAGAGTTCCAAATTAAAATTGTTTTCTTACATAAATAAATGTTTGGAAAAAAAATTGGTTTATTTAGATGATAATGAATTATTTTACATAATAGTTTAAAATAATGTAAATAGATAGAATTTTATTGTACCTAAACCTTGCTTTTATTTTCTGTAAAATCTAAGGTCTAGCCCTTTTCGTTATCAGTATTTCAAATGTATCTTTTTTTACTGTACAGTATTATTACACATATAATTACGTAATTAATTTTTTTGACATTACCTTGGCATTCCAAAAACAGTACGCTGCCGACTTTTCCGGACGCGTTTTTTAAAAATTTCACGAACTTCGGTGGCGGCCCGTATGGTATGAGACTGAAAAACGCATTTGAATTAAAACGAAATAAACTCTTGTCGTAACAAACGTGTACGCTATGCTACATATTATTATAGTCTTATCGTAACCACATACCTGTCTGCGTCGTGGTTTCCGTCGAGTGGCGTGTGAGTCACTTGTATTTTTGACGTAGACAACGCGGTGCCCATGACATTTGTCGCCTCGCACGTGTAAATGCCCAGGCAGTCTTCTTCGGAATTCGCCGTCAGCGCGAATATGTCGCCGGCTTTGATCTCCTTGTCGTCTTTGTACCATCGTAACTTGGGCGTCGGGACGCCGATCACCTTGCACTCCAGTGAGACGATTCCACGCTGCGTCAGCACTGCCTTCAGCTGCTCGACGAAAATTGGTTTTTTAAACGCTTTCGGAACTATAGAACAGTATCACACATTAGAGTAATATGATATTGTGTAATAAAAGTTTAAATATTCTTCTTAAGTATTGAAGTAACGAACAAGTAATACAAAAAGTATTACAATTTAATGTTTAATATATTTGAGATAAATTAGTAATATTAGCTTAATTAAATACGTAGCCATTTTTTAAATTTTGTTGAAAATACATAATACCTAAAAATCTATTAAAACAAATATTTTATAAATAATTATTTGTATCTGTAAAAATAATTAGTATTTTGAAATTGTTTGATACTTTGATAAATATTTTACATACTCAAACTTTAAAGATGTCGCAATTTTAAATGTATGTATTTAGTTTGCATAAAATATTAAATGAACCAAAAGATACATCAAGCCCCTGAGGATAGGGTTAAAATATTTATATCTAATGATATTAGACATAAAATGTAAAAAATAATATTCTACTAAGTATTGTAAATAAACAACAAAAAATGGTTTAATTTACAAGACCGGTTTTAGATGGTAAAAGATTAAGTTTCCCTGCAGACTCACCGGTTAGCGATAAATGAGCAGCAGTCGACGATTTCCCGGCGTAGTTTTGCGCGGTGCACACCCATAGACCTTCGTCGAACAACGTCACAGGAACAATGTCCAAACAATAAAACCCTCCTTCGTGAATGTACTGGTATCTTTCATTGTCGGCTTCTACGTTGTTGTGGTACCAACGGACCTGCTCAACAATAAATGACAATATTTTTATATGATTTTATCAATTTTTGACTTTTTCTAGCATTGCTTACGAATAATATTATATTTTTACTCATTCCTGTATAGTGTCCAAAAAAAAAAAAAAAACACGACCGAAAAATTAGGTAATCGAAAATTATTTATGGGGTGACTATATTTTGAAATATCTATAATTTGGATATAAATTTCCATAATAATATATAGTAAAATTATAGATGTTTTTTCGGTATACTGTTTTTATACCTGTATCTAAAATTCTAGATTTTGTGACTTTGTAGTGGTTTTTAGAGATACTAATCGTGTTTTTGGTAATTTTCCCTGTTACTGCATTAGTTTTTTAACCCCGAAGTACAAAGACCGGTATACCTAACGGTACGATAGGTAGTGCTGGTACCTACAGCATATTATTATGTACTATATTATGGTACCACGTCAGATCTAATTTATTTCAAAATTAACTCCATATTAATAGATCAACATTCAATAAGTTCTCTAAATTTGTTAAAACAATATTGTATACATTTTTTATGAAAAAATGCCACTTTTTAATTTTTTAGACCACTGGAGTGCGATGTAGTCGTTGAAGAGTATGCACTGCCTATATTTATACTCGACGGTCCAAATGATCACGTGCCCCGTCTAAGACAACAGGTCTGTTTATAAAATTAAATTATATACCTAATAGCTTTATAGCCGTCACTAGTTTAATAGGGAAAATAAAGCCGATATAATTAATATGAAATAATTAGCGGGGTAGCGTTAATAACGAAAACCCATCCATACTCCTAGAAACTATTTTAAAAAAACAACTAATAACAATTTATCATACAAATAAACGATCAGTTTTCGAACTGCAATTGGTTATATACTTATATATATATGTATATATTGTTTTGTATTCAATCGCGTAAAACACCCACCTGAACACCCGTAGCGTCATCGAGCTCGATCAAAAACCTAGTTCTGGTCCCGACTCTGATGTTAAGGTCGTTAAGGCGTCTCAAAAATATTGGAATCAGATCTTCTTGGCCAACAGTGCTCGATGAGCCACCTTGGTAATCCTTACTACCAACATCCGAGTTATTACTTGACTTCATGGTGAGGGTGGTTAAGGAGTCACCAGCACGAGTAGAGGTTCCAAAAGTGATTGCATGACTTCCGCCCGATCTATAAAATGAAATAACTTAATAATAATAATTTATACATATTATTAAACTATTTTATTTGCGTCGGGACACAATGTTTTATGCCAAAATAATTTATTTGAATTTTGTGTTTGATAAACATTCCATTAAAAATGCTCAAAACAAATTTATAAATAAAATCGAATATTATTTAAAAATCGTAATAGGTAAAGACTTCACTTAGTCACTTAGATTATTTTTTCTCCAAAACACCGGTAAACTTCTCATATATATTGTACAATTTTAAATACATGTTACATAGATAGGTACCTATTAAACTTGCAGTATGGCTGTTCAACTTTCGTTAGCGCGGTCAAGGACGATTATTATTTTTAAATTCAAAGTATAAGTTGTTACACACTGCTATATTTACATGATGATAGGTATACAAAACTGTTAAAGACAATCTAATATGATAAAAAATATGTACTTCAAAACCTAATGGATATGACATGCATGTGCGATATTATAAATACGATGTGGTAACGTATAACGTTGTAAGAGGCTTATAAAATCTATCGGTGTTTATTTACTTACGGTTTTGGCTTGCGGAACGCCGTGAACAATAAACGCACCAAATACCAAAACAAAACTATCATATTTTTACCGTGGTAATTTTACTAGCCATATAGGCATTTTATAATAATAATTAATAATGTATCGACAATTTTGATCTTAATATAGGTACCTACAGCATGATTATCGCGGGACGGAGTGCGCCTTATTTTTTCGACTGCCGGTCGCTGTGGCGTTAATGAAACTCATACGGAAATAAACTAACCTAAAAATAACGCGGTGGCCCGAACCAATCACAAGTGACGTGAACTGTCACGACGACGGGCCCACCTCAACAATAATAATTGACGACCGTTGTTCTCGACTTGGCTGACGGATGTCACGCCAAAAAACAAACGGCAAACAATTATATTATAATAATTATGTCATATCTTACAGATATGGTAGTTAAAGGTATAGTAAAAAGTATCACAAGTGGTTGCGGCCGATCTTCACCATAGTTAAAATAATATGCATTAGTCTTGTAAAAATTTCATTTTTGGATCTAAAACAGTACAATGTCAACTATTACCAAGACTGGGCAAGTTAATGATTTTTTTTTAACTCAGTCAAGTTAAGTTAATATGCCCAAATAACAAAAAGTTAAAAATTAATTTAACTATAGGTTAACTCAGTTAAGTTAAAAGTTAATACACACTTTTTGTTAACTTTTTATTAAGTTAAAAAAAAGTTAATTTTTTTATACAACACTAGACTACTTAATTTATACCAACCCAAAACTAAATTATATAGACTATAGTGTTTACACTTTATACAGTATTTCTATATTAGTTAGATTTGAATGATATGCATTTTTTACTTCAAAAAATTCACGGTAAATATTTTTTGAAATAAAAACGAAATAGACTGAAATAGTAAAATATACTAAAATTAAAAACAAATTAAATTAACTTAACTTACTTCTTGAAATGAAAAATTAACTCATTCATTTCACGTCAATTAAAAAAGAAATTTAGTAAGTTAAGAGTTAAGTTAAAGAAAAGCCAAAAGTAACTAGTTAAGTTAAAAAGTTAATATAAAATCAACTTAACGTAACTTTGACTTTTTAACTCGTTAATGCCCAGCCTTCACTATTACACATTTTCGTCAGTATTGTAACATATTTGCGGGATACTAAAATTATTAAATTTGATAATTATTATATAATTGAATAATTTAATGAAAATAATTAACAGTGCAAGTTAAGTTAACTCAATTAAATTGCCTTCAGTTAAAATTTAAAAGTAAAAAAAAATGTAACTATAGATAAGCTTAAAATTAAGATAGAAAATAAAATAAACTTAACTTAGTTTGAAAGTTAATTTTTTTTCAAGCCACGATATTTTATGCCATAAAATTCGCTAGTACCTATTTGATTTACACAAACATTTGCTAAGGCATTTACATTGTGTAAAAAAATAGATTATTATAATATTATATAATCAGAAAATAAATGACCAAATACGAAAAAGAGTCAACAAATAAGTATTTTCTAATTGGTTCCGCATGAAATAAAAAGAAAATTAACTTAACTGCACGACAATGATAATTAGGTAACTATAAAAATTTAAGTTACAACAATACAAATGTTAACTGTATAAGTTAATAAGTTAAAAACAAAAATAATAAATAAGTTAATGCCCATTGCCCACCTTTGCATTACATGCATGCGTTATTTTAAATACAAATTTAAAAATAAATTTTCAACATTTTTCTGGGGGGAGGGTCCTAAAAATAATATAAATTTCAAAGGTATTATTTTTATAAACGTATAATTGTTCAAAAATTAACAATATATTATTTCAGTATATTTGAAATATAGGTATACACAATTTATTCGGGTGGCACTACTGATTGCCCTCCCTATCTGTCAGTCTTGCTATATAAATATCTTAAATCAAAGTTACTTATTGTACAGATGTTATATAAATTGTAATTAAATATATTTTTAATAATAAAAAAAAAAATGATATATTTATATATTTAATAACCTTATATTAATAAATTATACTAGTGTATACATAATATTAAATAAATATTTATTGTTACTGAGGGGTATCCCTGGAGCCCCCGTAAATCCACCACTGTGGCCCAACTGAAATAATTACTTTAAAATAAGTAATTCAATGATATTGAAAACGAACTAGTACGAGCGTGTACTGTGTACAGTTTGTTTGAATTTAAAATTTAAAGCAAATTACATGATACCTTAAGTTTCTTCATTTTTTAGAAGTATTTTTTTACAAAATAGATCGTCGTACTTCATTAACATTGGGATGCAATGATAAAAATAATAAAATATTATAATAATTCTGTCTTGGACAATAGTGAAAAAATAAATTATTTTGTTTTGAATAAGTTCTTAAAAAATTTAGTTGATTAATTAAAAAAACGTAGCTACTTATAAATACATATAGCAGTAGAGCACGTAGACCGAAAGTAATAGTCGTCGTGAGGCCACGAGGGAGTAGTTTGTTTACGGTTTTTATTAAAAGTCCGACAATGATCAGAGACGTTCCCGATGCTGGGTACAATTATTATTATTATTATGATTCTGCGCGTCCTTCCTAAAAATAGACTATTTTTCAAGCCAACGTCGTCGTCGTTGTTGTTCTGTAGATGGAGATTAATGTGTCATGCGCATACATAAAATAATATATTATTTTTATGCCCACAAATTCCAAAAGGGCAACTATGTACACGCCTGGCGAGATACTACAATCGGAATGTCATCTGTGCGGAGCAAATTTATACCTAATAATCATAAACTGTTACTTAACGCCAACAGAATGTCGTTTCGCGTCTGTATAGGATACTTAATTGAAAACGAAAAGCACGACAATAAACTGCGTTAAATCGCTTGCGAGTTTGCGACTGAGTGAGTGACTTTAAGCGATCTAATTAACAAGCTTCGAAATGTATAACGTATATAATAATATAGGTACAACAGGTATTTCACAATTTCACTAATAGGCATGATATATAATATTGGTCCAAATCGGCTCTGTTATTTTTGAAAATATTTTATTGAATTCCATTTGACAGAGTAGAAAGTAATTAGAACACAAATAAAATAATATGTGCATTATAATATATAATTATATTACATTATATATAAATACCTATGTATGATATATTGATAATATATGTTAAATAATGAATTTCTTGATGTCTATTATTAGTTATTTGTACCGCTTCTGTGGCAATTAGTAATAATATCGATTTTGCATCACGTATACCTTCAGTAATTAAAACAAAATGTCTAATGATATCATAGTATTAATTCGCTAAATGATTTCCTTGGGTTATATTTTATACCATTGACGTAGGTAGGTAAAATATTCAAAAAGAAAACATCGAGAAATAATAATGTGTAGGTGTTTCTGATAAAAACAAATCATTATTCATCAATAATACATAATTTTTATTATTTACAATAGAAAATTTACATTTAAAACAAAGTTTTAAACTTAACGCCGAGTACAATAAAATTATTGTTTCAGTGATTTAATTCTGAACAATTACTATGTATTATATTAAACATTTGAACATACATGTACGTAGACCAAATTATTACTAAAACGATACAAAATATAGGTAGTTAAGTTCCTAAGTATTTTAAATGCTATTAACTGCAACTACTCCAGGATGTTGATAAGTTGGATTTAAGACATATAATACGCCAAGTATTCAATACATATTTTGTGATTCCAATGTTTAATATTTAAAAATACCAGAAGTTTAATTCGATTCTAAGTTATAATATTATGTGGATTAGTATTTTAACTTTGTGTCTACGCTCAATTTAATATTATAATGCCAAAAAACAAGGCTTGCCTGGACTAATTCCCGTCCTGAAATTTTTTCGTAGAGAACCAATTATGTAAATAAAAGTTAATAGTATTTTAAAAATATTGATTTAGAATTCACATAATCATAATGTATGTATTACTTTTATTGTAAATAAACGGATTTAAAAATAATAATTAATACGTTTACTGATAATACGTTCATAAGTCATAACTATTATGACGATATTATTATGGTTTAACTGGTTTAAGTATTAGGAAGTACATCATTGGTACATACACTATACCTACATTCAATATTTACACAAATAATACTTTTTTAAATGGCAAGACGTAAATTTTAAAAAAAATCTGTGTTTTTTTATAAAGTACTAGGTATAATTAATGTATGATGCAAATGTGAAATGATACAATTTATTGAATGGATAATTACTTTTCATTAAAACCATATCCATATGATCGACCTACCTTTTTAAATATCGATAATATCCGGAAATGTGCGTAAGCTAAAACACTATCTATAGGTATTCTGACGTATGAAAATAAATCCTAACGATCGAATACATATTGCGTACAACTGCCCTATAATCTCCTAAATCGTAAATACACTGAAGTCCATAAAACCATCTACCTACAACAAGCACTCAACATTCGGAAGAAAATTCTGACACAGTATACAATATGTAATTTTTTTCATAAAAAAAATTTTAGTTAAAATTGTTACAATAAAAAAACTTTCACTAGCCCAAAGATATTATAGCCTGTATGGTTGTAATTAACTAGGTAGCTTAAGTAGGCTAATAACCTATGATTTTTATTGTTCAAAAATGATAAAAATATTAAGCAATAAAATAATAATAATAAATAAATATTATTATTGTAGATCGATTAATCGATATTACAAAATAAAATCTCGATATATAAAATAATGGCATTTTAAGAATGTGTGTTAACGTACCAGCTAACGAATTCTAACGAGAAAACACAATAAATATCACATAATCGTAAATCGAGAATTGAGTAATTAATTTTTACGATAATATTATTTTACTGCAGCGTTATAATTACTAAATAAAGTATTTGCATAAAATTATTCCAAAAAAAAAAAATACTCTCTGTAAAATATATGTTGAGTCGTTTTGAATTAATTACATCCAATCGGAATTTCAACGTCCTAAAAGTTCAGCAGGTCAAATCTAATACGATCGTAATACGAATCTAGTACGATCGTGATTTAAAATTCCTAGTGGGGTTTTAAATAAATATATTGAAAACAATCATTTTTTTGGTCGATATAAAAAATACATAGGTATAGGTATATCTACATATTATAACTTCGAAAATTATAGGTAGGTACAATAACATTTTTTCAGGTTTTCTGAGTTTTAGAATTTTTAGGATTTTAGGAAATTTTTTTTAATTTCACAATACTTACATAAGTGAATATTGTTTAATGTTTACTTCATAATATTCAATATAATTTCATTAATTCATAACTTTTTGGCATTTAAAGTATATAGATTTACCGAGTAGTGAAACTTTAAAGTGAATATCCGTTGAGTAAATCATACCACCTATTTCCACACTTTTCCAGTTATATAAGACAATAAATTAAACTATAATTAGCGTTAAAATATATATGATTATGAAATAGAATAACAGTTAAAAATCTAAAAAGTCTAAACATTTAAGAGCACACTTTAAATAATGAATTGAGACCATAGTGGTATTGGGACATAGTAGTGATTGTATAAAATAATATAAAAACACAATGTATTTTTCTCATTGCACAGAATCTAAATGGCGAGCGATTTCTGTAAATTGATCGAAAAAGTTCGTTTTTTGTAACACAAAAAAAACCCACTACTTACAGAAGCAGTTTATTCTTTATAATATAATGTATTTATATGACCATCGGGCCATCACTCTGCGAACAGTTATTGTATCGAAAAAACTGATTTTTTTTTCTGGCGTCGCTCGTAAACAGTTAACAGACGTTTCACGCTGGTGCAGAGCTGTTGTCACGGATCGGTCGTTGGAATTATATTTCTGTCTGCACTCTAGATTATAAATCGTATATTTTCACTGCTCGCGGTCCACAAATAAATGTGTTACAGTAGTCAGACGAGTACTGGCAATATAGCGTCTGGAGTTTGAAATTTATGCGTTTTGATTTTAAGCTGATCAAATAAAAAAAAATCCACAATTTTTTTTTAAAACTGACAACTTCTAGAGTGTCTCATTGACGTATAAACGACGCGTGACGTGACGTCATAAACCTCTTCAGGAAATGACAAGGACCTTTTTATATTTATAGAAAAAGGCAAATCAGGATAATTGAAAATATACTTGTTGAAAATAATAAATAATTTAAAAGTTCGTTAACTTGGCATAGCTGATTTTTCAAGTAACAAAGTTTAACATTTTGTTTCAACATGTTATATTCACATGAACGTAACAAAAAATAAGTAAACAAATAAACGTATTACAAAAATGTAGGTATGTGATAAATAATATATTATATTGGTATCAAGATTACCAACGTTATAACTTATAATAATATACCTATATTTTATTCTTAAAGAAAAATCGAGGAATATCCATCACGACAGTACACAGTTCGAAACGAATGTCGCAATGGCACAAGACTCTTTTTGTGTTTGTCAGCGATGGCGGATTCCAAAAACGACCATTCACAACGAGCTTGTTGCTCGAAGATATTTTTATGAAAATCGTATTGATATTCCAAGTACCTAATCGTGTAAACTGAAATACTAAAATGCTGTGTACAGTAAATTTTGATTTCTAACCGATTCTCGTCTCGAGCCGTTTAAAAAAAAAAAATTCTCATTTTACCAAACGTTAAAAAGTGGGTGTACCCATAAGGATAACATTACGGCGGTGAAAGCGGCCGTAAACGCGTGCGATTACTTCCGTGATATAAAGTTTAATATATTAAGTTTGCCAACAACGTATTTATTCATCTATCAGACATCGGGTCACTACGCGTGTATCGTGGCGGTCGCCGGTTCCGACATCGTGACGTCTCGTCGGGATGCGCCGCGACTGCGCCCGTCGATCGCACTTACCGGAGGATCGAAGAGTTGTAGGACGAGAACGATCTGATGGTCGCGTTGGCGCTACTGTACGTGGACGACTGGTTTTTGCAGCATTTGTTTCCCATAATAATAACGACGAAAATATTACTTTCGTTATTTTAACGTTGTCGCGGGGTCGTGCGGTCGTCTGCGGCGCGACGAGCGAACGACGTTATTGTCGCAACAAAACTCCAGCCGGCCCGTCGCCGACCGTTCGGCCCGCAGCAGCCATGTGTCGGCACACGCAAAAAGTGGAAAACCACAGCGCTGCGGAGGAAAACCCCGGGCCGTCCCTATTCCGCGGGTCCGAGTGAAACTCGCGTGATACCGCTTGTCGGCGGCGGCGGGGACTTTGCGGGAACGGGTCCAAACGTTTGGGCGCGCGGACCGATGACGGCGGACTGACCCACACACGGGATTTATTTTTGGGTCGCAGCGCGGTCCGATACGGCGGCGGCGGCGACACAATAATGATATGCAAGCACGTCGCCCCGCGGGCGGGCCGGCGTTGTGTTCGCGTCCGCCTCCGCGCGGACCGTCGGCGAATCCGCCGCCGCGGACGGTCGTGAAATTACCGCCCGAAATTCCCGTCGGAGGTGTACCCAGAAAACGGGAGAGCTGTGGCCCGCAGGTAAATGCCGCGGCCGCCGGTCCGCATGAACGCTGCGGCGGGTCACGCGAACCGACACCGCGAGCAGTATAGGTCGCGGGGTGGCGAGTTATTTCGCGCGCGCCCGCGCCGTGCGTACTGCTCGTGTACATAGATGCGCTATTGTCCGATCGAGGGAAATGCGCCAAAACATAATATTATCATAAGCGATCTCCGAATTCTGTACCGCCGCGACGGTGACGCGCGCGTATATCATCGCGCGGAATAATCGCCTTTGATTATTCGCTCTCGAACGGCTGGTGCCTACATATCAAAATGTACAAGTTTATTCGGTTTGCGTCAGCGAACATTTAAAATGTTACCGCTCTACGTTCAAACATTATAATAATATCATCTATAATTATTATTCTTATACGCCGCCGTCCGCGAATCAGCCGGTAATAATAATATTATTATCACCAGAAATTCCTACCGCGAAAAGTGTATAGGTTTAAGTACCGATATAGAGAACGGTAGCTGCAGCTACTGCTCGCAGGTAAATGCCGCAGGTCTGCATAAACGCTGAAGCGGGTCGCGGACACGATCGTGAAGTGACGAGTTATTTCGCGCGCGCCCGCCACCTTCTTCATATTCTGCACGTATGCACTTGTCCGATCGAGGGAAATGCGCCAAAACATAATATTATCATAAGCGATCTCTGTACCGCCGCGACGGTGACGCGCGCGTATATCATCGCGCGGAATAATCGCCTTTGATTATTCGCTCTCAACGACAGGTAGGTACCTATACATTAAAATGTATAAGTTTATTCGGTTTGCGTCAGCGAATATTTAAAATGTTATCGCTCTACGTTCTAACATTACAATATTACCTATAATTATTATTCTTATACTCGACCGTCCACGAATCAGGCGGTAATAATAATATTATCACCAGAAATTCCCACCTCGAAAAGGTTAGGTATATAAGTACCGATAGAGAACAGCAGCTGCAGACCTGTGGTAAATGCCACAGGTCTGTATAAAGGCTGAAGCGGGTCGTGAGGTGACGAGTTATTTCACGCGCGCCCACCACGTTCTTCATATTCTGCACGTATGCACTTGTCCGATCCAGGGAAATGCGCCAAAACATAATATTATCATAAGCGATCTCCGAATTCTGTACCGCCGCGACGATGACGTGTGCGTATATCACCGCGCGGAATAATCGCCTTTGATTATTCGTTCTCAAACGGCTGGTGCATACATATCAAAATGTACAAGTTTATTCGGTTTGCATCAGCGAACATTTAAAATGTTATCGCTCTACGTTCAAACATTATAATAATATCATCTATAATTATTATTCTTATACGCCGCCGTCCGCGAATCAGCCGGTATTAATAATATTATTATCACCGGAAATTCCTACCGCGAAAAGTGTATAGGTATAAGTACCGATATAGAGAACGGTAGCTGCAGCTACTGCTCGCAACTAAATGCCACAGGTCTGCATAAACGCTGAAGCAGATCGCGGACACGATCGTGAGGTGACGAGTTATTTCGCGCGCGCCCGCCACTTTCTTCATATTCTGCACGTATGCACTTGTCCGATCGAGGGAAATGCGCCAAAACATAATATTATCATAAGCGATCTCTGAATTCAGTACCGCCGCGACGATGACGTGCGCGTATATCATCGCGCGGAATAATTGCCTTTGATTATTCGTTCTCGAACGGCTGGTACCTATATATATGTGTGTATTAAAATGTATAAGTTAATTCAGTTTGCGTATAGCGAATACTTAAAATGTTATCGCTCTACGCTCTAGCGTTGTAATAATTGATATTACCTATAAATTGTATACGCCTGCCGGCCACCGTCCGCGAATCAGACGGTAATAATATAACCACCAGAAATTCCTACTGCTAAAAGTGTACCTTTTCATTTTTCCCCGATTCACTTCTCCGCCAAATCATAAATTGTTCAGTTCCCTCTTCCGCCAAAATTATACCTATCCCTTTTTCACCAAATCAAAAATGTTAGTCTAGTATTTGAATAATATTTAAATATTATAATATATATGCATGTCAGTCATATTATAATTTACGTATAAAATTAAAATTATTTTGTAAATTTAATACAGGATTCATAATAATGGTTTTTCTTACCACTATTTAAAAGTATAATACCTACTATTATTACTATTATAAATCAAATTAAAATTGAAGAATATTGTAATTAAAACTTTTTTCATTCGGCGGAAAAGGGAAAGTTACGGGAATCGTACAAATTATGATTTAGCGAAAAGTGAATTGGGGGGAAAAAGGAAAGCTACACTTCTGACGGAAACGGGTAACTCCCGAGAGAACGGTACCTGCAGCCGCTCGCAGGTAAATACCACAGGTCTGCTTAAATGCCGCTATGCTACTGCGGGTCACAACAAGGCAAGCTGTAGGTCGTGAGGTGACGAGTTATTTTGCGGGCGCCCGCGACGTTCACCTATATAGCATATATATAGCTATTCGGTTGTCGGATCGCGGAAAATGCATAACGTAGGTTAGATATAGTAGATACTCACGCCAAGGGATTAACGATCTCTGAATGGTACACTGTAACGAGTATACGCGTATTATCGTCGTCAATGATTATCTTGAATACTTTGTTTTCAAATGTTTATATTATTATGAGTATATTTTCAGTTTACGTTAGCAAAGATTTATAGATTTGTTTGGTTAACACATATTACTTAGATGTTTATAGCTCTAACATATAATTATTTTATGGACTGGAATACTGGATAGTTATTTTATTCAACAAAACAAACACCAACTTTTTCGACAACTTTCTTTTCGAAAAATACAATTTGACACACTCCTTACGATTTGACGTGATTCAGATATTTTGTACTTTCATGTTTAAGTTTTTTGGAACTATTTTTATAAGAATTGAAATTGGAAAAAAATCTACAAAATAATGCTAATTTTGATTTTAATATTTAATAAATGAATTAGTTATAAATTTGCTGTACTATATACTATACACTATGTTACTATATTATGTTTGGTTTTACTGTGTCTTATAAACATCTACTACATATTAATATATTAATTTTAAATGTAATCATAAAATTGCCGATTAGCGTTTATATATAAATAAATACATTTTAAATTAATAATATTATTTTGTAATAATAATAATTATTTAATATACAAATTGTTATAATTCAATGTTAATATTAATCAAACATTTAAGATACTGAAGTTGTTCATTTTATAAACTAATATTACATTATAGCATTATTTTTTTTTGCTTATCGATCCTTTAAGCCCGGCATCTATGGCTATTAGCTGTTTGTAGGGTCGTATTGTGGTGGTGGTAAGGTTTGGAACGGTGAGTTTTTACACGCATGAGTGTTTGGCAGAATTTTTGAAGTGGGCACCCGTAGGTAGCTGCCAAGCCCGGGTGGGGGATCGTGGTCTTTCTCTCCAGACACCGTGACTGCCCTAAGAAAAATTCCATCTACAGCCGGGATCGAACCGTCGTCGGTGTGCGTCGCTCCACCCCCCAGTATTATTTTATTTTGCAGTTAACGTGATTTAGATCAGCATCAACGTATTTAATAATATTATAATATAAATTAAATCATATTTTTTAATACTTCATACATTTAGTTTACGGCCAAAATAATAATAAAATCAATTTAAAAGGTAGTGCAATTAAATCATGACTAGAAAATTTCAATTTTTGTTCTTTCAAATTGAGATCACACAAAAGTAGAGATATTTACAGGGATAAAAATCACTTGTTTATATTAACAACAAAATTATAAATATGTATCCATCTACCCTTAACATTATTTTTGTTTGATGAAAAAATTGTAATTTTATTCTCATCTTTCATATTGATCTCCTGAACATTTGCTTTTTTGAGTTATAGCCTCATTGTACTGATAGTACGATATTATAAGAAGGTATGATCATTTTTAGTAATGTAAATTATTGTATTATTATACATATTACGCTTTATCTCATTTAAAGTTTAAAGTTTAAACTTCAAAGTATTGATGTGCCTCTGCAAATTTCATCCCTTACTTCCTCATGCATATTTAATGTTTATAGACAATTTAGCTTAAGAAAACAATAAATATTTAATTCATAAGTATTTAGATTCTGAGCGGAGTAATGAATGTATTGATTTTATAATGATGTTATTTTTTTGTTTGAGTCGATTTTCAACTTCAATATCTTTTTTGGCGAGAAAGCGTAAATATAGTTGAACATTTTAAGAGGTCAGTATTTTATGGTGTAAACAAATAATTTAAAAATTATATAACCATAGTTTTTTTTAATAAATAATTTAAGTTCAAATTCGAACGAAATTAGATATTTGAACGGAGAAAAATGATTTCAATAATTTCTTTATAATTTAAAAATATTATTCGTGGTTATTTGAAACTTTTCAAATGTATCAAATTAAAATATGTATTCTGCAAAAAATAATTCAACCTACTGTTTAACTACCTACCTAATAGTAAATTACAATTACAGATCATTAACGTGTTTCAGTATCTACTATAGATATCGCTATATATATATACAAAAACCGTTCTTGATACTGATAAATTTGAAAAACCTTTTTTGAAACCAAAACGAAAATCAAAAAATTTGAAAAACCTATCTTTAGAACCTAAACCAAAACCATAAAATGTAAAACACCGTTTTCAAAAACCGAAGCCGTAACCATTAAAATTTGAAATGGTTCGATTCCTGACATAAACGGAGATACCTATATACCTATATAGCACTGTATTTGTTAATTTTTTCAAGGGTTTTTAAGTCGGGTTTTTAGCTACAGTTACAAATGTATGTTAGTTTATTCGAAGTTAAGAGACTTGGAGGGTGTTTATAGTTTATTTTTTCAACCCCTATAGCAATGGCGTAATCCGGGAGAGGTCCAAGTCAGGGCAACTGCCCGCTCAGACTGAGTAGGAAATAGTGTCATTTTACCTTGTAGATTTTAGATTTACCATAGATTTCTCCCCCCTCCATCCATAGAAATATGGAATATGCATTTTTTTATAAATATACTAGCTAATCCCGTGCACTTCGTTGCCCGGCAACTAATAATTATTATTATCATAGCTTCAAAACCCATGGCAACCATTTATAAACAAAATTTTCCATCGGAAATCTCAAAATCCCTGTTTGAGCATTACCCAGGGTTAGTCCTCTCCCTTTTTAATATTAGCCTATCTTCTGCTCAGATGTCTAATCTATCTATATATATAAAAATAGCTGATCCCGTGCAGTTCCTTACCCATTAAAAATGCCAACTCTATATGGATGACATGTTTTACATATTACCATGGCAACCATATATATACAAAAAATTCCATCGGAAATCTCAAAATAATATATAAATGGTTGCCATGGTAATATGGACACACAAAAAGACATACATTCATTTTTATACATATATATAGATTTGTAAAAAAAACCATATTTTATAGGGAAATGCCGGGATGGAGAGTTAGTTATAGTATACAAATTAGGGATAGGAAGATATTTTTTAAAATAATATAATCCATGGAAATAAATAATATTTCGGGGGACGGAGTGGCTGTGTGGGCTAAGGCGTCGGTTGCGACGAGCATTGACACCGGTTCGATCCCGGCCACGGGTGGCATTTTTCTTCGGGCAGTCACGGTGTCCAGAGAGAGAGGCCACATCCACCTCTCGGGAACCGCAGATATCTACGGGTGCCCACTAGAAAATTCTGCCAAACACAAAAAATGTGTTCTCCAACCGTTCCCCACCGTACCAAAAACCCTACAGTGTCAACTAACAGCTAATGGCCTCAGTTGCCGGGCTTAAGACCAATGAAACAAAAAAAAAAATAACAATAAGTAATAATAATATTTTATAAACATTAGACCCATATAATATTATGTCCGACAAATCCCCTTTCAATAATATTTAATGTGATAAAACTATGAAATTGGCAATGGCACTGTTATTTTATTTTATCAAAAATAATTAATATTAATAATAATAATAATAATAGAAAAATAAAATATACGTATATTTATACCTATGCCATACGGATATTTTAATATTTAAGAAAATAATTGTATAACATAATAATTATTAAAATATGTGTTACATGTTACTCTAATAGTAAACATACAGTGTATACTATAATACATTATAATGTATCTGCGTAGTGTATATTATTGTATAATTTATATTTTCTATCATTATAGTTTGTTGACATTCTAAAATACATGGCTAGGTATTTTCTCCGGTTGTACTATGTAACTTGGAGGGATGTCAATATTTTTTTTTTTACCAAATAGACACTCCTAAGACTTGGCTTTTATCCACGTCGTTATTTTTTTTTTAGACAACAATGATGATCTCATCACAGTGTCGATCTACATTATTTATTTGATTACGAAACTAAGTCATTAAATGTTTTTACTCAGACGTTATTAAGTACCTATAATAAAGTTAAGGTATCCCATAGTCTGCAGAATATATTGTTCAGAATATATTGTTTTATTTTTGTATTAAGTTAAAACTTTTAAACTATGTGTAAAAAAAAACATTTATTTTTTTACTTAAAAAATTTATAAAAATACATATTGTACAATATTATGTGTGTACTGAGTACGTTTATACACTATTATACACTATTATACACATTTTATACACTATATACATTAAGCTGGTTTAAAATGAAAAACTTTTATTCGTTTTTGAACTCGGACATACAAATAAAATGCATTTGAATTGCCAAATTAATAGGCACCAACAATCGTAACTATAGTGTAACACATTTTGCATGTAGGCATAATATTTAGTTATCAACCGCATTTAAATTTTGAATGAAAAAATATATTTCTTATAGAACCATTCTGTGTTTGCTGTTTGTTTAGAGTATTTGAAAGATTAATACGAATATTTAGGAAAGAATAATTACATTTTCGAAATCATTATATTATGTTATAAATCATGATACCTATATATTATGTATTATGTAACCACTAGTGACAAGGAGTAAGTCTGTATTAAGTCGATGAAACCCGCCACACCGATCGCCATCATCGCTCACGCTATCTGCTAGCAAGTCGCAACTATACATTAAGAATACTGTATCCAGTGCCGTGCCCAGGAATTTTAAGTGAGGGGGACAATATATTTTTTTTTAAAAATAAACAAAAAAAAGTGGGCAAGTGGAAGTCGCTCTGTTGTACAGTAGGCTACAAGTGGGTGACTGTAAATTTAAATTCAATGATATATATCATGTGTGCAAAAAAACGGTTTGAGCAGAGACGGTTTGGCAGCCTAGGATATTGTATATTATATTTATATTGTTATTATTAATATACATATATTTTTAACTGCTAAATCATTTTAGAAGCTAATGGTTTTACAATGGTTTTTATTTATTTATTCATTTTGTTATCCTGGATAAAAAATTTCTGCCTGAAGGAGTGCTTTGATTAGTGATTAAAACATACAGTATCATATATTTTAGCAAATTGGATCAAGATGGTATTTTAAGGAGGTAATTTTTAGATTTTCTCAATAGTT
The DNA here is from genome assembly GCF_005508785.2 of Acyrthosiphon pisum. Classification (NCBI taxonomy): domain Eukaryota; kingdom Metazoa; phylum Arthropoda; class Insecta; order Hemiptera; family Aphididae; genus Acyrthosiphon; species Acyrthosiphon pisum. Next base: position 9,881,880 of record NC_042494.1, read on the forward strand.
AATTAATGCCACCGAAAAAACCACGGACAAATTACGAAAAACCGCTAAAAACATGATTTTAATTTCGAACGCTTTGTTTATCACCATAAAAATGAATAAAAAATAATAATATTATAATATTAATTCAGCTTACAGACTATATAGGTATTAAATAATAACAACATAAAATATCCAAACTGAAAAACCGTCTCCACTCAGAATCATTTTTCTTATACAATGATATATATTAGGCATAGCATTGAATTCAAGTTTAATACAATCCATTATACAATTAACCACTTATAACCTACTGTGCAGCAGAGTGACATCCACTTACCCACATTTTAAATTTTAAGTTTGATAAATTTTGGCGAAATTTAAACTTTAATTATTTAAAAAAAAATTGTGCATAAGTATTTTTAATATTTTTCTACTGCTATTATAAAAATATATTAGAAGCCGTGTATTATATTTTCACGCTTTTTGACCAAACAAATAATGTATTGATATATAGTATATATATAAAAAAAAATACAATATCAGAAAATCGCTATACCTACATGAGAAATTGAGTGAATATCCAATGCTGTTAAAATTTGAACTTCAAAAGCTCATAAAAATTTAATTTTACTTTCCGGTAAACATTTTTTTTTTTTTTTGATACAGGTAGACAAACTTATGAGGAATCTTGTATTAAATTATTAAATCTATAACCCCTAATCTCTCCTCCTGAGTACGTCACTGACTGATATTTTAATAAATATTTTCTTCTTCTGTTTTAAAAGCCATTAAGGCCCATTATATAATAACCCACACAGCTTCCTCGATTCCTATCTATTAAACATTACGATCTCTTCCACGTTATGGACTCCCCAAGTATTCGAAAGTTCTGATTAAGTCCGTCTATCCATATTTTCTTTGGTTTCTCACATCGTCTGGCTTCCAATTTAGTGCGTCCCAATTATTTATGTCATTTAATATCCACAGAATATGTCCCAGCCAGCTTATTTTCTTCTTTTTTGTGTTTGTAAGTGTCAAAAATCATCACTCCAAAAGTTCTTGACGTCTTTATTCGACCTTTGTTCGTACTCTCTCGGTATCATTTTTTTTTTTTTTTTGGTCCAACAATTTGCTGAAGTAATTTATTTTCTAAAACTGCCAGATTTTTACCACCATTTTTTGAATTTGACCAATTTTCACACACGTACAGAATTACAGACCTTATTAAAATGTTGCATAATCGCTATTTCTATTTTAGATTCTGAGCGGAGCGATAGATATATGGATTTTACAACGATGTGTGTTTTTTTTAATATTATTTGTGTCTGTTATACCTTTTAGGACATTCAAAATGCTTCGATTTTCTTCAACTTTATTCATGGGGATATGAAACTTTTAGAGTATATTATTATATTTTATACTGTTATACATATTAATTCCTAATAGTAAAATAAATTACTTCAATCAAAATAATATCTTCAAATATACTCAGTAATATTATAGGCTGACAGACCGTCTTCGCTCAGAATCGTATTTTGAATATAATGATTTTATATCATTGAATTCAAATTTAACACATCCATTACGGTGACTCTCTAGACACCTAATGTACAGCGTTTTCTCATTGTATCCTATGACGATTCGCTACTGCAGGTTGACACAACGCATCATTCAAAGGTTATGTCCATATAATTATTATTTATGACTTATTTTGTACTTATTGCTTGACGAGATTTTATTTATTTATATAGTTTAGTACTATTGTAGTTACTGTAAGTACTACGTATTATTTGTTTTATAATAAGATAAAATCATCAATTCAGAATTAATTTTGATCAAAAGAAGCATTGTATTTTCTCATTTTCCATAGGATATTTTTTTTTGTCAATAGACTCTCAGGTATGTATTTTTATTAATAGCAGGTAGGAAAAATAACATAGTCAAACCTAAATATTCTATACAGTAGTATTTTTCCGAGATTTGAATTTTCGGGGCACTTAAACTTTTTAATTGACTAAATCTAAAATTAATAATACAATATTCAGTATTATTAATAATTAATAATCTTCATAGGTACTCAACATTTTACTATTTTTACAAAAATCTATTAAAATAATATATTCCATATTAATGTTTATAATACTTAAATAAATTAATGATTTTAAAGCAATTTAAGATTATCACTCAATCAAAATATGCATAAAAATATACATTTTGTTAACTTTCTATTCTCAAATTAAAAAACTACATTATTTCACGTTAGTGCTTTATTATTTATAGCAACACTAAGAAACGGAAATAAATTAATAATGTTGCCAATTTTTGACATTCAAATATTTAATGTCATAACAAAAATATGAAACCAATAAGTTATTTTTACTAATATTTAGGTACCTATCCCTAAAAGAATGTTAGGTAAGATCAAATATAGTTATATGTATCTATACAATAATTTTAAATAGGTGAAATCTATAACATGAGTTATAGATTATACCAATATATAGATTCAAACAAATTTCATTCAGAATGTATCATTAAAATTAATTTGCACAACAAGTATTATGTTTAAAATTCATATTTTCAATTAACTTCCGTTTAAATTATGTGCATTGCATTAGTAATTGTGCTATATATTTAATTATTAGATATGCTTCGTCTAAACTTAATATTAAATTTGTCGCAAAACTAATTTTTTTTTCACCCAAAGTCATTAAAATATTTAATTTGATACTCAATAAAATATAGAACCGAGATTTGTTATTATATTACCTTTGATATGTTTGGTTGTTTTTACATCAACAAATGTTTATTATAAACATATATAATAGGTAGGTATGTCACCACATAAAAATAACATACTTTCGACTAATTAATTTTTTTTTTAAATTCTGATGAATCATACGCAAAAATACAGTTAAGAATGGGCGTATGGTAATAAAGGTATTCTCTACTATGTTCGTTAAAACATAATACATTCATAATATAATACCCGTTCTAAAACACTCTATCGTCGTTCATAAATTATAACGAACGATGTTTTTATTTTTAAGCATTGGGTAATTATGCACTAGAGACAATAAGTAAATGGTAATCGGATCGGAAATATACTGACACATGGGCTCATGGCCCGGGAAAGAGTCATGGGTATTGCTGCTGATTTTTGTGTTCAAGTATTAATATAGGTATCTTGACCCTTTATGTATGTGACTTTTTATATTTTCCCGAAAAAAAATGTACTTATGGTAAAACGCGTAATAATTTAAATCATATCATAAAACTATAGAATATACGTATAGACTATACCCACACAGCATTTAGGAAATGATAATATTTTGTGAATATTTTGGAGTGCTTGAATAATGAATATTTTAATAATAATATTGTTCAAATATTTTATTCTCATAAAATAATAAAATATTGCACAAAAATGTTGACTTAATATTTTTATAATATTTCCATGAAAATGTTTTTTAAAAAAATATGATTAAAATGTCTTGTTGATGTTTTTTACAAAATATTTTTCAAAAGTGATTTTCTTGGCCAAAAAATATAAATAACATATTTCCTTATTATTTACGCAACTTTCTTAAATATTTTGACAACTATATTGTTCTCCTGAAAATATTTATACCATAGTTGGGAAATATTAAAATACTTTGTGGGTAGGTATACAAGATAGACGAACGTTTTTATATTTTCCTTATTAATATTAATTTAACTTATTATGATGTTTCAAAAAAAAATCTATTTTTATTTATACACATCTCTATAATCCATACTAATATTATAAAGCTGAATAGTTTGTATGTTTGAATGACGTGATAGTCACAGGAACTATACTGGACCGATTTCAATAAAAGTTATATCAATGTATTCCTTGAAAGTTCACTGAGTTGAGACTTGGATGGTGTATTAAGCTTCTTTTTACGATCCCTATTATAAGTTGCTATAGGGTGGCTCAACATGTAAATTTTGTTTTGGATCACGAAAATCTAATAGCTTTTTGTTTATACATAGTGTTGCCATTGGTTACAAAAATAAAAATAATTTTTTTAATAAAATAATATAATATAAAAATATGTATTGTATGTCATTCAAATGCGTATCTACTGACAACAAAATGCAATACCCTTATATTATGTTTGTAGAATATAGACTCAAAATCTGCTGAATCCTAATATTTCAGATACCATATAAAAAGTATGTTTTATTTGTGTAATTTATCAATTAGGAACTTATATTATATTATTATTACGGACGAATCATTTTCCCCGTCTTATAATGCGGTTTCTTATGTATTTTTCCCATACTTTAAAAAGATTATTTTTGGCGGTAAACATCGTTATTTTTATCGTACACATAATATTAAAATATTAATACGCATTATATAGGTGTTCTATCCCCACGCGTTGAACAGATAATATAATCATTCCGTCTCGCAAACTATAAACGTCTGCGTGGTCCGATCTATTTTTAAGGCAAATGATTGAACAAGTCATGTAATATACCTATAGTTCATGATATATTGTATATTTGTATATATATATAATATATATTTTATAATATAGTGCATTTTCCACGGATACCAGAGTATTTTTTTTGGCCGACCACATCGACAGCTCGACAATAAATATATAACAAGTGGAATAAAATCGAAAGACCTACCTAACCTATAACGAAGAACACATTATAGGATCCTTGCCAGCCCATTATTATATGGACGACATACCTAATCCAAAGGTGTAAAAGAAAAAAATCAAAAAAGCTCTTATAAAGCAAAATATAATATTATCGCAAACATTTTTATAGAGCCTCTTGGGAACACAGCGGTGATTACTAATCTATATTATTGTGTAAGCATATTATGTTTTATAATAAAATATAATATTTTATAAACAATTATTATGTAGTTTCATTGTATTACGTTTTGTGTTGAAATATTAAATCTATGATAAATAATCGAATACAATAACATCGATTAAGAGGTAGGTGGTAAGTAGGTATTTATTTTGCAATCATTTTGTACTTTTCTTGATAACTTCCATACTTATCGGTACATTTTTTACCACGCTTGAAGAAACTTTGTTTGGAAAACATTTCCTCTTTAGAGGTATACCAAGACTTTTGGACCAATCTTTCTGCCCGTAGAAGTAAAAAAAAATAAAACATGGTATATAATATAGATATCAGATTTAATATTTATCGGAAGACTATGATAAGGCAACCGAATATTCTAAAATCCTTCACAAACTGTGGTGGGGAGATCGTGTCAACACTACGGTTGCCATCTGCCAAGTAGTCCATCCCTGGATCGATCCGAACGTCAAACGGTACAATAATTATAAACGTAATTATTTATCTTGCGCATAAATAATAATTATAACAATACAACGGCATTGTATTTTTTTTTCATTTTTTTTTTATTTATTATTTGAACGTGAAAATCCGCCGCCGTGTAAAAACCGAAACGTTAGTTTGTCGTGCACGCCGACTCTAATTTTAAGCACAAAACATCCTTGAGCGGACTATGGAAATCGACGATTTAAAAATAAATGACCCGCTGGCGGACGCGCCTAAGGTTCCCGTGTTTTACATTATAATATCGCCTATCGTTTCGTCAGATGTTGCTTTCCGCCATTCACCACCGCTTATTTCGTGTACATATTAAAAAAAACCCGACTTTTTCGGCAACAATCGTCTGTAGCTATAGATATTACAGGTGGTTCTCCGATTTTTTCTAGTAGATCATTTATTTAAGAGCTTATCTCTAACCCAAAATTTGAAACTGAAAAACTAGCGCACACGTCAAAGGTTTTTTTTAATGCGTAAGGCTATGTTTTAACATTATCAGCGTTTAGCCATCCCTTATTGGTCACCACGAATTGCATCACCACTAAAGTCCAGTTATTTTTATTGATCTATTGGTTAATCGAGGCGGTATGCACGTCAGTTTCAGATCGATATGGATTATCTACTCTATCTAGAGCTGGTTTGACGACTGCGTTTATGAAGAGCACATAGTGGAAATGTTAAGTATAGTGAAATGTTTAAAAGTGCAAAAATAATAGTTTATTATGCAATGGAAGTTATAAAATATATTGTTATCACAGAACACATTAAATATAATTCGACGCTGAAGTTATAATATCGGATCAAAGACTCACTATAGTGATACTTCTACTACTATGGAAATGATTTCATAAAACGTCGAGGAAAAATAAAGTTTTCGCGTCGAAGCAGCAAACATTCACAAAGTCTCCGAATACGCCCGGGACGTGATTCGGGTGAAAACAATTAGGGTGTCAATGCACAATATCCGTGTACATTTGTGACAGGCACTCGACATACCTGAGGATTCGTGTCCGACTCCACCAGTCGCCTATTCCTTCATCCTCGCCGCACCGACATGACAACGTGTTGCGTTATTGTTATCACGACCGTTCCGCATCCGGCACGAGCGATCGCACTCGCGAGCCCGAAAAAACCGACGGAGACGACGACTTCGCGGTGTCCAACCGATTACGATCGGTGGTATAATTAATAATAATAATAATAATTGTTATTATTATCGTCGGAAAATATTCGAAATACGTGTACGCGCACACGGGTTTTCGGACCGAATCTCTGTGCGCGCGTGATGAGACGCCGTCCACGCCCGCCCGAGTGCGAAACCGCGTGGAGGGGGATCGGTTTTACATGCGCAGTTTGCACAGAAATATTGCTTGCGATTTATATCACGCAGAGAGCTATTTTAAAGTTTTTGTTGTATAGTTTCTTTTTTTTTTTTTCATGTTTTTCGTTTCGGGGTTTTTTTTCAACGTATTTTATTCTGACGACTTCCTTTCATTTGTGTAAAGCACATATACATCATGTTACGGACGTTTGCCAATATTCTTCCCCATGCCGCACCTTCATCCGTTTTGCCCACACACGTACGTACGTAATTATAATTTTTACCATTATTATTATTATTATTATTATTATTATTATTATTATTATTATTATTATTATTATTATTATTATTATTATTATTATTATTATTATTATTATTATTATTACTACAAGTACAGTTACACACGGTCACGCATTATGACACACATTATTTTTGTCTGTTACTGTTTAAGAATGCGACATGATTTAATTTTTCGGTGCGTAAAAATAATTACAATTATCTGAATAATACGTAGCAGTATGCTGCTACCTAGTAGCGACAACGCTTTAAGACTTCACCTTAAAAAATTGGCTTTAAAACGTGTTTTAGGTCAACACCAAACGTCTCGAACGCCCAGGATATAAAATATTATTTTTTATTTGGTTCATAATATTTTATAACGTTCAGTATAAAACAACAATTTCCTAACATGAACAATATTACTGTTACATTTATTATTAAGTGTAAAAAATAAAAATAATAAATAACAATAAAATAAAATAATATAAATAGAGAATAAACATGTTTAAATATTAAACATTATGGACATTGGACATAATGTATAGCATACGGAACCCTGTCTTTTCCCATTTCACACTTTTCTGGCTACGAGTATAATATCGTGTACATCGGTAATTGGATGTGTGTATATATATATATATATTATATACACAAATCACCAGAAATCAAATCCTGTCCCACACTTGTGTCTTGAAGAATCGGAACAACAGAAACCCAAATACCGGTACGGACAGCTTCTCATCCCTGCACATGTATAACCAATAGCCGAACACTGCCAACGAAAGGTTGCCGAATATCTTCAAATACGGTACCGCGTTTGGCTCAGGTATTTCCGGCTGATGTAGTACGACGGCCGATAGCCATTCTCCAGACTTCGCCAGATCTACATCAGCTTCCGGTTGTACGGACAACGTTGCCGAACATTCACCGCTCTCGTCGTAGTATTCTTCGTCCCCGTATTCTTCATCCACTTCGCCATCTTCTTCGTAGTCGTCCCGTAGGCCGGCCTCAAATCTAACGACTGGTTCATCGTCGCATTCTATAGCAGCAGCCATTTTCAACTGTTCAAAGTCCAAATAAGTTTTTGCTACAGGTCTCCTGGCCACCCCACTGTACTGTTCCACTATGGCCCCGTAATGTCTAACCGCGATCATCTCGGCGGCAGCCGTGGCATCAGTGTCAGTGGATGGGTTGGCATTGTCATCTGTACAGGTATCGACAGTGATGACCGGAGGCTCAATTGCGTCGTCTCCGTCACTGGCTGCCTGGGATATCTTCGACTCTCGTCCCGGAGATTTCTTCCGGGTAACTTGATCATCGTACCTGTCACGGTCCGGCCCATTTGACTGTCTGCTAAAAAACGGTGGCACAAAAATTTTCTTTAGCACAGACTTGGGGCTGCGATCGCTGGTCTCCGTAACCGTAATGACTGGAAGCGTCGGTCTAATGCCACTACCAAGGCTAGTTTCCCGTTCCGGTATCTCGGGTGGTACGATACCGATCGAATCTGACGATAATTTGAATTTAACCTGCTCTGAACCGTCGGACGCAAATGAATTTTCCTTGAAGAACGGATTTGGCAACATTGTGTACTTGGGGATCCCGTCCCTTGGTCGATAAATAGCATCCACTGGCATGTCTGCCGTAGATATGTCAGCCGTGTCTGATTTATTCTCATCCGGCCGAGAATATTCACCACTGTCAGTCGATTCATTAGAGTAATTTAAGGAGTCTTGTGACATCGAGTCAGACTTTTCCGACCTATCTTCCATGGACGGTGGAATTACCGCCGTCATCGACGGTCTTCCGTCAGAATTTTCAGAGCCTATTGCGGCCGATGTTGATGCTCCCCCGTCGACCTTTTCCACCCATTTGGCTGGTGACTTAGACCGTTCCCTGTCGGACAGTTTCTGATCTGACATATAATCATCATCATAATACACTGTTGAAAAGAAAGCGCTGGACGTATTATTTTCTAACGCTCGTTTTCCACTTCCAAAATTGGTAAATTTTTCTTCCGACCTGTCTGACATATTATAATCATCGTCAGATTCTATTGACGTTTCAGACTCTTGACCAGAAAATGAAGTAGACTGCTCCGGATTGTCGTCGTCGATCGTTTCTTTAGAATCGTCCATGATTTCTTCTTCTATGCTGTTCGCTAACGACATGAAACTATTTGCATTTGTTCTTTTAGAAATATCGACAACACTATGAACTGAATCTGAATCGCTAAAAATTGATTTTTCTTCAGAACCGTCATTTGATCTTCTAGTGATAGGCGAGCGCCTTAAACTATTTTTCCTATCCATCGCATAAATTGCAATTTTTTGAGCTTCGGAAGACAAATTTTCATCATTTGAATATCCATTGAACCTATTTAAGTTTCGTTCGTAGAGAAGTTCACTAGAGCTGTAAGAGTTCCTTAAATGTTCTTCAACACCTTCAGACTCTGCACCTAATTCCGGAGATGATAATGAAATGGGTGGAGCTGATCCTCGTTCGAAATTCAATAGTAATAAAGAATCTGTTGAATTCCCTAAAAAATATATTTATATATAATTTTGATGAATACATTATTATATTAATAATATATGTTATACGCATACTTTTTGTTTTATAATTCATTGACGGTATTTCAGAGTTCGCTGTATCTCCCTGACTTATCCTACCATTATTTGTCTTCAATCCAGGAGGTAAACCCCAATGGTCCTTTTGTTCAATTGGCTGTTGCCAGGTCTCAGTGGATACGTCTAGATAACTAAATGATTTATAAATATCCGTCTCTGAGTTATTTAAATCGGTCTTTGACTTTTTTTTTCGTCTCTTTGGTACAGGAGGTGAAACCTCGTCTACACTTAGTTTCCTTGCTTTAGACAACGGCTCCGGTGATTTTGATTTTCTACCAAAGTACTCTAACATTTCCGTTTCTTGAATCTGTATTAGCTTTTCTTCGTCCTCGAACAGGAGAGCTGGTGTTACAACCGGTTTGTATATACTATATAAAAAAATACATGAATAAAAGTAAATATTTCTACTAAATACATTATATTGTGTTTAAAACATTTAAAATGCTAATTTACCCTCGTTTGATATCCGGTAAAAATATTGGTTCAGATACGTCGCTTGGTAAACTCATGCCGTAAGGATTTTCTGCTTTTACTCGAAATCTGTATTCCGAACCCTCAAGTAAATCGTCGAGGTCTGCCGTAAGTTGTCTACTGGTCGACGCTTTTAACCACATATCCCAGCCAACCTGCGATTCACAGTGTTAAATATTAAAAAGTGATTAACCAAATAGCTTAACATTGTATTACTCTATTATACTCAATTATATAATTTCCAATTTTACAGCCCCCATCATCTTCCGGTGGCTTCCAGGAGAGTGTTACAGATTTACCTGACGTTTTGGATACATGAACTTTACCTGGCTGTGAAGGTCTATCTAAAGGTAAAAATTACATTTATCTCAAATTTACAATAATTATAATGTATAAATATTAAATATTGGTTATTTTAATACTATAATTGCCATTTTATTTAATAAATTGTACGTACCCGTAACGGTAACCAAAAATGAAGCCATATGATCGCCCAACGGGTTTACTGCTTGAATTTGATAGCACCCTCTATCTGATCTCTTAACACATGCTAATTTTAAGGCGGCATATTTATCTGTATGAATCACCTCGAACCTAGAATTTTAGAAATATTTATCGTCATTACACGATTATAGTTATAATAGATTATAATTAGACGTTTCATTTTTATAATTCTCTGCAATAACATATTAAGTTCTAATAAAATTAATAAACTTCATGTTGAAACAAAAATGTGGTGTTTAATTAACGGGTCCATTCATTTAAAACGAACTGTAAGATTATCAAATTTGGTTCGATATTTGATATACCTTATACATTTTATATTTTTTTATATATCTAAAGTTTATTTTATTTTATTTATGAACGGTAAGAATATTTGTTCATTTGTATCTTCAGGCATCTAAAATAATTAGTCCCAAAATATAAATTTCAACAATTCAAAATTAATTTTACCTATCACCACCCCGGATTTCTTCGCCATCATGAAGCCAAGTAACTTGTGGTAACGGACGACCGGAAACTGAAACTTTTAATCTCATTGGTTCATTTTGTTCCAAGAGCAAACCTTCTTCGTAGTCTTGCGGTAAACGAACCATGGGTGGTGCTAAAAAAAAACAATTTCACGTTCAAACGATCATTTTCACGACGTGTCGCAACTATGTTGTTTCATTACACTTAACTTAATTATTTAATATATTATTATTCTTAATTTTTAATGCAATAATTTTATAATTATTGATAATTTGATTTATTGGTAATCATTCGACTATGGCTTATATTTTAACGTATTGTCTTGTACTATAATAATGATTGATGACGGACTGAGGTCGATGTATACCTTCGAGTCTCAACCTAGCCTTTGTTATCGCGTGGCCAGCTCTGTTTGTAGCTGAACATTTTATTTCTCCTTCGTCTGAGTACTCAGCCTGATGGATGTATAATGTACTCATTCCGTTATCGGTATTCACTCTTTGCCGTCTGTTACTGAGTAGTTCAAACCCGTCTTTGAACCAACTGATTTTCGGTGCTGGCGTACCTTCAAACTCCACTTCGAATTTTACCTTAAAACGTGTTCAATTAGTATAATTTGAGTATAAATAGTTTACATTATTCTACTAGTGTATAATTTATATATAATTGCATATGTACAATAAAATTATAAAGTTTATTGTAATATATTATAAACTGTTCAAATTTTTTAGAGTGCATAGCAGACATTCTATAAATCGAATCTGAAGGGAACCTAAGAAATAATTTGAGATTGATGCATTTTAAAATCAGTACCTAGGTAGGTATTATTATAAACATAAATTATGTTCTAATGTAAATCAACAAGTCGAATACATGATCAAACATTAAAAAAAAAACTACCTATTTGTTTTTGCAGGTAAAAAGTATTATACTTGTGCAAATTAAAAATAATAAGAACAATACAACAGATTGGTTATGTAGGTAAAAAAAATGATTAATAATAAGTTTATGAAATGGAATTTAAGTAGGTTGTATGATCGAGTTAGATTACTAGGCGTACGGTATTATGATAACTATTCATGTATGCATCTATTGTATCTACTATAAAACAGTAAACAGTACAACTATTTAGAAATCATCAGAATATTGCGTTTTGTTTGAAGGGCTTTCCAAAATTATTATTATATTATATAAACCGTACAAGGTATAATATAACAATAAGAACAGACAAATGTAATTAACTCTTGCAATAGTTGTTGAATATTTGTTATAATATACTTAACTTTTTTTTTTAATATAGTCTAACAAAAATAATTAAATAATTAATTATATTTACGATTTTTTAATTGGTTTTCTAATTAGATTTACGTATTATGAACGTTGACAGACCTGGTCGTTTTCCAACGCGACGCGGTCTTCTATTCCACAAACAAAAACCGGTGCCACAACCGCCGTCCTGTGAACGGTCATCGTGACCGGATCTGAAACGATGCTCGGTGGCGATTGTCCCGAAGCGTTGATGGCTTTTACTCTGAACTGATAACGCCATCCTGGCTCGAGGCCACTCAACGTCAGCTGATTATGTTGGATTTTTCCCGGCGTGGCTTTGACCCAATGCGGCGAAATGGTCCGACGATGCTCAACGATATACCCTAAAAACAACAAAAATCGTAATATACGCTTGTAATAATACTGTATTATTGTATATAGATATATGACTGGTATCGTAATAAAATATGATTTCTATCCGAAATGTTAATCTTAGAAAAAATCCATAGATCTTCAGAGGGAACATCAATAGCATAATAACATAATACTACATTTTAATCGTTCAACTGTAACTATGTTACCTGCCGTTGAATAAAAAGTCAGATCCATCGATATATGGCATAATAACGGTCCATCTTATATGCCCACTGCCATTTAATTCGTATTGAGTACATACCTGGTCACGGCTAGGTCAAATCTATGGGTGCACCCTTAAATATTTACTATATGCATATTGCATACTTTGATAACCACTAGATTCAGAATTGTCGAGAAAGCACCTATGAACATGTAAACTAGGTAGTAGTACCTACATAACATGTAAATTAGAAATGTAATTAATTGTTCTTAAGTATTTTTAATATATTATTATCAGTTAAGGGGATTCGATACCGTGATTTTCTGTTTTCGTCTAACACATGCATGGCATAGTATTTTAGACGTGTTTTTTGCCAAACATACCAATTGATCTAATGAAGCGATAAGAATTATGAAAACAGATTTGAATTTGTCATCAGGTCTACTTGAAATCGATTTTCCCACATTTTTGATATTATCTCCCAAGTTCCAGAAAAAGTCATATAAAAAAAGAGTATTTGAACATTTTTATATTTTAATTTTCGGAGAAGCTAAAATCAAAAAATGTGGGAAAGTCGATTTCAAGTAGATTTGATGAAGAATTCAAATCTGTTTTCAGAGTTCTTATCGCTTCATTAGATCAATTGGTATGATTGGCAAAAAACACGTCTAAAATACTATGCCACGCGTGTGTTAGACGAAAACAGAAAATCACGGTATCGAATCCTCTTAAGCATTGGCACATTGTATCATAAATGTTTCTAAAAAAGAAAATGTATAGAAAATTACTGATATAGTAAGTAATGAGTCAATACTAATAAATAATAACTAACGACTAATATCAATTTTATATAATATATTTTAGTATTTAGTTGTGTATTATTTATGTATTTGTCTAGTAATTCTCAGTAAAATAATATACATGTGTCTCACAGCCAAAAATGTGACTTTCAAGTCTATGACGTAATAGCACTTGTATGATACTAATAAAAAATTGACCACGTAATAAAAATTAACAAAAAATTATATTGGTAGGATAATGAAAAAGTGAATAAATTATTACAAAGAAAATTATTTAGATGAATATACGCCTTGTTTATTTAATCAATACGGTTATCACTTACCCATACATTTTATAATTGATAATGAACAATAATATTTTATCTAAACTGTTAGTTTTAATGTGCTCAATTAAGATTTGTGGTCAAACGTTAAATGTTATCAATTATCAAAATAATAATTTGTAAACAAACCGAAAATAGGTATAATATTATGCATTAATTTATACAAAATATTATAATGCAATTGTTTAGTTTTTTTAACTATCATGGTTTAGCAGTTATACTATATATTATATTATATAGGTATAAATTTATCTTAAAATATTGGGTACGTATTTTGACACGGTTTCATTTATTTACTATACTTTGGCTATATTCATTCTATAAAGATTATTCAGATATTCTGCAAGGGTTAAAGACACGCGTATAACACTGAGTTATTATTTATAGAAATTCCAGTAAAACATTATACTTAATACGCTTCGTTCTACTTTTTTGGCACCGGAGAATAATATAATACACTTCATGTGAATGAACTCTCTTGCTATATATTTTATTATTGTAATTCTTTTCATAGGTATACTGTAAAATATAGTCTTATTAAAAAAACCTATAATATAATTTTAAATGATACTACATTTAAAATATAATATTGTTTAAAAAAAACTGTAATGTGCTTGTCAACGATTAGAATAATAATTATTAGAATTATTTCATTTTCAATTATTGTACTCCTTTGAATCGTTGTAAGCCTAAAAATTCCATCTCAAACAAAATAATCTCGTTAATAAAATACCACCCTATACAATAATATAATGTTATGTGCCAACGAGTTGGATTTTGTGCAAAAATTGTCGATTTCTAATTAACGAGAGGTTATAAACTTTGCACACAGTTATTAATTTTAGTTTAAAAAATAATATTGTACGCAAGGAAGAAATTTGGATCGATGTAAAATGAAGTGCATTACATACATGTATTATCAGTGGCGGTTCTAGCGTATGGGCAGGGTGGGCAGCTGCCCATAACAAAATTTCTATTGTCCCTTATTGGGGAAGGGGGAGGAAATAAGGAATATTTTTCGAAGTTAAAACCTAATTATAAATCTACTGTTGCCCATACGAAAATGTAGTCCTAGAACTGCGTCTGTGTATTATAATGGTAGTTGTATTATATACTCGATATATTATATATATACAGAGCGATATCATTTTGTACAATTCTACCTGTGATTTTCGAACCGCAGTCTCGGGCCGGTGGTTTCCACTTGACAGTTATCACGTCCGGTTCGTCTGCTGGATCCGCGACCACTAGATACGGTTTTCCCGGTGCGGACGGCGGGCCTGAGACAAAACGTAGGTACTTATATAGACAACGAGATTACGAGAACGAAATCATTATTTATTGCATCACATTTGTGTCCACGGAAATCTGTTAAGGCGTAGGTATAATGCCGTGGGCGCGTGCGTTACATTCATTTTAATAATATAATGTTAAAACAATGTAACACAACTGCGGGGCCCCCATTGGAACGCACACAACATTATAGTAACATGATATATTATACATAAGTATAGGTGAACGGCGGTATACCGGAAGTGAACCTCTCGGACGACGAGGACGACGACAGACGATCTCGGGAACTAGCCGCGCCGTTGTGCTGCAGCCTGTGCAGTTTGCCGTGCGACGAGGACGAATTGCCCATGGTGCACTGCCATCCAAAGTGCTCTCCGCGGGGCCGGTCTGACCGGACGCGCGCGGTGACGGATATGCTGGACGGATGTGGCACGCAGTACGACAACAATAATACGACGAAATTATCGGATTCACAAAGGCGGTCGACGCATATATTATTATATCGTACGTGGTTTACGGTATACGATTTTCGTATAATGTATAATATACTTGCGCGTGTGTGTACAGTCGGCTTTCGGGCGGTCGAGAGAGCGTGCGACGGCTCAGAAGTCTGACACACGAATATCGCCGAAAATAGAACGCACACACAGCTGCTGTCGGGTCTAGCCGGTGCCCGTGGACCTGCTGCGCACTGTACGTTTTTCACACTCGACCAACGCAGCGGTGCGGGCGCCGTTTTTTTCATACACGTTATTATGATATTATTATGATTGTTATTTTCATCGGGATTATTAATCTTACTCTATTACGATTATTGGTATTAAAATGTTTACCATCGTTATTACGGTATTATTATTGTGATTATTATTGCTACTATTATTATTATTATTATTATTATTATTATTATTATTATTATACGAAGGCGTGACGGAGAAGGCGCCGCGCCACGGACGTTAGACGTCACTATAACGATAGCGTTGGCCGACGGGGCATGGAAAGTTGCCACGATTTCAAAAGAGATTTAGACTTTTAGATTTCAAGCTATGAGAGGAATGCATTTAAATTTCTTTTATGCGAATCGACGGACCTATATTTGCGACGAGAAACGTGTTCGAATCACTGGCAAAACTTGATGTCGGGAAACGGGACTCACGTCATCGAAAACCCTTACACGCACAATTAAATATAAAATAAATGTTAAAATGTCAAGTTAAAAATGATTTACTTAATTCAAATCCTCCACAAAACCACCGAAAGTTCACTCAGAGTTACGTCCCTGATTATAAGATACATATAAGCCATATAGGTGTCTATATAGGTATTATTTTAACCTCGTTAATGACCTTAAGATTTTACATGATTCGTAATTTCATTATCACAGCATTTTAATACAATGACTTGTTTTGCTTACCATAGTATAATTGATAAAATATTATAGGATATTATTATACCCTTAAAATTAATGAAAATTGAAAATGTTCAAAAAATAATTTAGATATGATTTAAAGATCTCAAAACCTGCATTAAAATGTATTTTCTTTTAGATTTAGAAGTAAAAACAATAATATTAAAAACTAATTTTTATTTATTGTGTTTAAATAACAATTTATAGACTATAATAAAGTACCGATTTCTAATCTGGTAAAATTAAATATTAAATAAAATATCTTTAAATATCTATATACTTACAGCTGCAATCCACGTGTATGATTTACAGTATTACAGTGATGTACCTACTACCAAATATACCTGATAATATCACTGATGTACCTGATAAACCATGATGGTATTTATTACAACGCTAAACTTGATAAAATGTTAAAGGAGCACACAACACAAAAAATAAGTTTTTTTTATTTGAAAGAATGTTCAGTTCTAAGGATAATTGAATAGGTTTTAGTGTTTTACGTTTCTACTCACATTATTCAATAAGTTATGAGGAATTGAAAAAAGACACGTTTGGGCTCTATACTCATCGTAATTGCCTATCTTATACGTGTAAAAGTTCCTCGCTTCTCACAACGATTTACCCACCTAAACATTTTTTTATGTTTAAATTTAAATTACGTATAAATGTGTGGTTTTATGTTTAAGATTTTTAATATTTAAAAAAACTAAACGTCATATTGAAATTCTGATTCTTGCATCGTTTTAAACCCATAAAACCACACATTTATACGTAATTTAAATTTCAAAAATAAAATGTTTAGGTGGGTAAATCGTTGTGAGAAGCGAGGAATTTTTACACGTATAAGATAGGCAATTACGACGAGTAGAGCCCAATGACGTCACGCGGCTATTCTATATTTCTTAATATCTCTTAAAGTAATAATTTTTTTTATATCGGATTTTCGCCAAATCATTTCATATATCCATAGCTACAATATTTTAACAATTAAAAAAATTTAAAGAATTTTTGTTTTTGTGTTGTGTGCTCCTTTAATCGTATTTCCGGTGATTATTAATAATAAGTCATTGCATCAAAATCCTAACCCTTATGATAACCAATACGAAAACATCTCTCTTGTATTTTCAATAAAATAATAATAATGAAACCGATTGAATAAAAATAATGTTAACAATTTATGAAAAATGCTCTTACACACGAAAAATATACTAAAACATAAAATAAAATAATTATTATCTACTAAAATACCAACACATATTTTCCATTCTCGGAGTTACATTTGATAAGACCAGTCTACCAGTTTAAGTTTAAGAACCATTTTAAATTGCATTGCATCGAAAATCGAGTCCTAAATATTATTATTATAGTATAATATAAATCTGCTATTCAAATCTCGCCCAGGTTTTTTTTCAATTTCATACACAGGATCTTATGTTAGGGGAACAAAGCCAAGCTCACTCACACCATTAATCACTCTCGAACAGTTTTATGGTTATTGTTAGAAAATAGCTTGGCATCCGGATTTCACCCAGACGACGGACAGCTTAGACAAAACGACCGTGATTAAACACGCGATTAGTAATAGTAGGTACACTATATGTTATGTACCTATATATTATTATAATATAGCGTAAATAAAAATATAATGTACTAATATATGAATGAAAATATTTTTACGCGACACAGAAATAAAATATATAGGTAAACGATGCAGTCTATATTATGCTACACCTGCTCATTTTCGGTATTTTTTTTTTGACGAAACGTTTTAATTTATCTAGCTAGGTAATATTAATTCAAAAGTATGTATATTTTGAGTATTGATACGAAAATAAATAACTTTTCAAAAGTATATCTCTCCTCCAGAATAATATATACCTGCGCCAGGCTACACACATTTACATGTACCTATAGGATTAACTTTTTCAAATACATCGAAGTATACCTAACCGTCATTTGTAAAACGAAGCATATAATAATATGACACACGCGTTAATCTTTGGTGTAAATTTATTATTATACAATTATATTATACACATGCGTCCTAAAAATATATCATCATGAAACAGCAGATGTGCAAGTCAAAGTCAAGGATTAGAACACTCGAAATTCAAAAGGCTTATGATAATATTAATAATCTAACAATAATAACAATAATAACAATCATATATTATGTATATACATATAAGATATCATAATATGTGTATATACGCTATAAGCCTATAACTATTCGTATATAATATATATGGTATACCAATCGAACACGTCGCGAGTGAAGTAGATATACTGAAGTATACGAAACACGTTCACTATAACGTTTTAATATATATTATCATACTATTGTATAACAATTATTATTATTATCATTAACGTGGTTTCGACCGAGTTCATATTATTGTATTTGGAAGAATACTGAACCGTCTTCCGTCTTCCATTATATCATTATTATTTATTGTTGGTAAGACGTGTCCACTTAAAGAATAATATAGACCGTAGTTGGACCCGATAAATATAAAAGTGAAATTTTGTATGCCTGACTCGCGTCCCGCGCATTTAAAATAAATAAACAACCCGATAAATAAAAAAATTAATTACGTAAATAAATAAATCGTTTTCAAATCACTTGATAACAATCAGTGTGGGAGTTATACAAATTACAAACGACTAGGTTATTTAGGTTACTAGGTATTTTTATGGAGAATTTTTCCTAATTTATAGCTCGACACTGTATTTTTAACGCATCTAAAGGTACTATTGTATGTTGAATCAAATATTTTCTTATGAAAATGATTTACAGAAATTCTATTGATCATTATGTTCTCAATACAAAACGCTCTGCTGAAGATTCAAGTTTTTTGAGTTATGACCCTTTATTGCACTGGTACCGCACTGCCATTGCAATACGAAACGTTTGATATTGGATGTAAAATAATATATATACGCATCTATAGTACGACGAGAAATATTAAATCGATAGAGTAAATAATAATACGTCGTACATGACATTCCATGGGAAACCTTTCATTATTGAGTTTATTTTGTTATCTTTAAACAAAGTAGAGCGGGATACTTTGCTCCAAATATATTTCTTTTTCAGTTTAAACCTATACTATAGCTTCAATAACAAAGATAAAAATTACCTGTTCGCGTTGTTTTATGTGTATAGATGTTGAGAGGTAAGAACAATTCAAAAAAATCCGAATGTCATACTAAGTGACTTACTTACTTATTCCCAAAAATTTGGAGCAAAGTAAAATACCTACATTGCAGGTTACATTGCCCAATGATTAAAATTACCTTACTTTAATGCATATAAATCATATAATAACGATTGGTGCAATGTTTAGTGCTTGTGTTTTAACTAATCTGAACCTATACATAATATACTTTAATAATATATATATATATTTTTTTTAGTTGATTAAAAGTCTTTTTTCTTGAAAACAACTCTTTTCGTGACATACATCTTAGAGGCGAACTAATAGATTGATGTTCGAAATGTTTGAAAATATTTGTAATATTAATAAGAACGATATAATAAAAACTACAATCTCTTATCTCAAAATCGTAATGTGCTACGATTGATATCAATAAATATTTTTTTTGGAGCAATGTTTAACCCCTGGAGAAAAGTATCCCGCTCCTACGGTATCCCCATTAGAAGCGCTCCGGGTTCGATTTCTGGTAAATCGGTGGCGTGAAACCCATTTCCGTCCATAACCATGCGATAAATAAAACCCCATCGGTCGAGTAAATTGCATATTATTGTTGTAGTAGTGTCTCTCGGCAGATTACATTGGTTCATAATTATCATTGGTATCATTTATCGTCAAAATGGAACGACGAAATGATTAAATATGGCGTTCCGGATGAAACACCGTTGCACGCAGAAAGTTCTGAAAACAAAAATAGTTATATTTATAATACAATATTCACTGAGTTGTACTACACGCGCGACAACTGTATATTATTATAATTCATAATATACATAAACCTAGGTATAATACCCGGTAACAGGTATATTTTAAGGACGACCATACATTACAAGTATAGCCGCATCGTGTGGCATCGTCGTGGCTATAATAATATTATACTCTGCGGTCTGAACGTATGATTGTAGCTGTACATTATAATATATAAACACTCCTTGTTGACTCCACGACGACAAGACCTACCCTGGATAATCATAGAGGTGCCCTGCTCTATTTCGGAGGACTATTTCGTTTCGCGCTTGTATATTATTTTGTTTTAATATAGCACGCAGTGGCGGTAGCGATCCGTTTTATTCTAATTGCAGCCACATCGCCCATTTGTATACCCGTCGCATAGTTTTCTTAAAAATAAAAGGGCCGTTTTCTTCCAACTTCGAGGAATATAAACGTGCGAACTCTGTAAAAGTACAAATCGAAAACTCCACGTAATCTAACATCATAGCGATATGAATGAGTATAAAAAAGAATGTCTCTTTGTTTGTTTGTCCACCATACAGACTCAATAACTATTGGACCATTATATTGTCCGTTTTTAATAAAAGTTACCATATTATTCGATTCCTTGAGACTCGGAAGGTGTTTTGGCTTATTTTTTCAACATGTGATCATTCACGATTGGCTAAGTTGAATTACTCGAATGCTAAAACATGATACAAAATATACACCGTCGCTGGAACTATAATAATTCCATTGAAACATAATATCAAACAATGCATAATATCTAACGATAAAATATAGTGTATTCCTCATTTATTCGTGTACCAACCTACATATTTTATTTTGTCACGTAATCGATTGTTTTCGTTTTCGATACGATCAAAAGCGTACATTTCATAAAGAATATTTTTAGACTTTTTTTATTGGTTAAGAATAAATTGTTATGCATATTTTAAGAATATTTAGAACATTACACATTAAACTGTCATGAAACGTCGACACAATACATAAATTATATCATTTTATTAGACATTAATTTCTATACGTTATTATTTCTGCAACATTAAATTTTCATATTTTTTTTTTTTTACATAAGAAGCCACGACAACATAGATTATTGGCTTTTGATGATTACAATGTGTTTATACAGAGATAGTGTTTAATATAAAGCTTTACAGTTTATACAAAAAGAACGCAAATTTTGTTATTTGTTTGTATGTGTAATACATTATTATTGTTGAGTATCTTTATATTACATTTTTATATAGTTTTTTTCATAAGTCAAAACTCAATAATAGTTATTATTATATTATAGTTCTATTAAAGAACAGCTTTTGAATATGCCATATTTTTTATTTTTTTACAATTATTATACTATACGTCATGTAACATGAAGGTTAAGTAATTGGCTAAATTTAAGTGTTATACGTTATTGTATTGATTTTCGCGTTAATATTATCTGCAGTTTGTATTTAGTCGATCGACAACCATAATTTTTAACAGACAGATATAACAGAAATATTAAAATTATTAATGACACTGCATTTAGACAAAAAAATATTTGACTTGAAATTAGCTGCCAAACAGATAACAAGAAGTGCCAAAAAATTGAAAAAACAAGAGGCCAAAGAAATTCATACATGTATGAAGCACGTGATACTCGGTGAACTCGAAATCGGTAGGGCGCACGAGGAAAACGCAGTGCGCAACCATAACCAGAGTTTGGAATTACTAACACTGAGGGCCCGTTTACAAGGAGCCCTGAATATCCTGTAAGCGGCTACCGTGCAAAACACAGTATGAACTTTTTCAATTTTTTTTTTTTTGTGAAGAGTGTGGAGCGAATGATCAGCTATTAATGCATTTCACGATTATATACTCAAGTTGGAGCAGCTCAGAGCCTTTCATGGCACGTATATGATGCGATGAAGTGTGAACAAAAAGCACTAACTGTCTATAGTAGATCCCTACAGAGTACTGCAGAGTAGTACAGTTGTCCCGAGTTCAACCCGTAAAATATTATAATATTATGTTTGAACAGCTTAATTGTAAATTGTGGATAAAATATATACAAAACAATTAAATATATTCATAATAATAAGTGTCCAGTATATCCATATTAAAAAATGTTGGACCCTGAAATTTAAATTTATCCAAAATTTTAGGTTAAAATATTAAATTCAATCAAACTTCTACGGATTAAAATGGGACCAACTACTGTCTACTACTATTGTGCTATTAGTTCACACTTTCATAAATTCATAAATATACCATCAATGGCCAATTCATTGTAATCATCGCATCGAGTACCAACCTGAGTATATGCACAATGCTGAAAATGTATACTCTATGTATGTTCGGCTCTTATATTCTTATATACATCTGGCACTGTTTTTTTTTTTCGTCACTTGAATATTTGTGAGCGGATGACGCGTGCCAAAAGTCTTGTTTTGGTCGCGCGTTTTTTCTGACTTATCGATTAATGCATGATAAGAATCCTGAAAACATAATCGAAATGGATTGACTTTCCTATCATTTTAGATTCTGAGCGGAACGAGGAAGCTAGCTAGTGGTTTCACAATGGTGTTTATTTTTTTCATTTTTTTTTTATCCTGTATACAACAATTATACCAGAAGGAGTGCTTCGATTTCACATATAGTACCTTATCTTTTAGCAAATTGGATCAAGATAGTACTTTAAAAATGTAATTTTTCGATTTACTCAATAGTTATTTAATGTCACGGGAAAAACTACCAACAAATTACGAATAAAAGCTAAAAATGGGATTTTAATTTCTAACACTTTGTTTATCACCATAGGAACGAATAAAAATAATAATGTTATAATATTAATTCAACTTACAGGATATAATATAATATAATATAATAACAATATAAAATATCCAGACTGACAAACCATCTCCACTCAGAATCGTTTTTCTTATACAATCATATTATATAATTGAATTCAAGTTTAATACAACTATTATACAATGACCCAGAAGTAATCTACTGTACAGCAGAGCGACATCCACTTACCCGCTTTTTTTTTTTATTTCGTATAATCTTATTTATGTAATATATTTAACCTATTGGTTCATAATTCGAATTAAAACTGGCTTTTTTTGTTTACAGTATAGTCTATTATCCCTTCACAAGTTATTTAAAAAAGATAACAGCCAACGGGTGTCCAATCTAAACCTTTTTTTTTAGTCTGTAGTTTTCTATACGGTTCATTTATAATGAAATAATATCGGCTTATATATGTTTGAGATACAGTAAATATGGATTCCTCGATATTTTTGTGACCAATATAATATTATTATCGTCGACATTGAATAAAACTGTAAATTATCGAATATCGATATAACATTATATACATTTGTATTTAAAATAATATAATTGTAAGTTCAAATTATGTTATAATAAATAAACGTTACATATAATTTTCATCTATATAAAATAACCAAGAAAGATTTGTTGGTGGTGCTCGTGGGCCGTGGCCGTGTTGCGAATAAAATGTGTGATAATCACAAAGTGTAAATTATTATTGAAATTAAATTTAAAACAGCTTTTCGCTATACTTTGATTCCGAATCGTTCGTACTTTCGAGTGCAATATTTTTCGAATGAGATCACTCCATTTGATCACGATATATTGTGTCACTAACTCATTAATCACATCAGCGTATATTATGTACCCGCCGCAGGTTACTTCGGCCACGTGGTCAGTCGTCACGTCGATGGCGTCGGGACATGCACTTACCGTCGCTGACGGCCACCATGGACAGGTTCGAACGGATGACCGACCACTTGGGAGCGCCGAACAAGTCGACCTGCTCATGGCGCGGATCGTCGACCGGGCAGGGCCGGACGTCAGGAGCGTAATGCCCGAGGCCTTGGCGGAGGGCTCGCCACTGCGGCAAACGACTGCGCCGGCGCAGGATCCGATCCTGGGACTCGACGAACAACTGTCGAAACTCAGAAATCACTACGGATGAATAGCGATAATTATTTTAACCACTCGGTAGCATAATGTTATCATGTTATAATTTTATGTTTATTAAGTATAATATAAATATACCGATAAACATGTTTTTTCTCTCATGTAGTCATTAACATGTTATTAGTTACATCCGAATTGGACAAATATTATTAAATTAAATATTTCATATTATAATCCTAGTCACTGTACGAATTCGACGACCACGGCGGTTATACTATAGTAAAAATATATTATGACAGAATGTATTTTTGCCTTCCAGATTTCCTACTTTTTCGGTGATTTTTCCCGAAATTGTCTTTCGAAAAACCTCGACTTGAAAATTACGAACAAAACAAAAAAATAATCAGCCAAATCGGTCACGTAGTTTCAAAGTATATAATTAGTATAAAAGTAGTTTCACGTTTCATACTATTATAATATGACTATTATTTACTCTTGTACTTTTAAGTATATTGTGTTATACGCAATACGCTTAGATTACTACAATTACCGCTATTCATATTACTATATTATATTCCAAATTGAATATAGTCTGTCAGTATTTTAATTAAATACATAAAATAAATATTTATATAGTAACATATAATAGGTATCACGCATGCACGATTCGTTGATTGAAGTAATTATCGCTAAATGGTCATTTCAATAAATATCGATTTCGACCAAATGTTTCAATGTTACATTTAGGGACAGATTCAACAATGGAGTTAAGCAGATTGACAGATTCCTAGGCCGTCATAATATTTTATTAAGACGTAATATTATGGGTAAGGAGTGGAAGGTTGGAAGGCATAGGTAATATGAAACATATTATGATATAATATATACATTATACAATATACCTACTGGCTAAAACTCACAACTATAACGATCACGAAGGTGTTCCTAAAATACAATAAAAAAGCAGGTAAGTGGATGTCGCTCTGCTGTACAGTAGGTTACAAGTGGGTCTTGAATTAGACTTGAATTCAATGATATAATATCATTGTATAATAAAAACGATTCTGAGCGGAGACGGTTTGTCAGTCTAGATATTTTATATTTTATATTTTGTTATTATTTATTTTATCACGTAAGTTGAATTAATATTAAAATATTATAATTTTTTATTCGTTTCTACGGTGATAAACAAAGCGTTAGAAATTAAAATCCCATTTTTAGTGTTTTTTCGTAATTTTTCATTACTTTTTCCCGTGGCATTAAATAACTATTGAGAAAATTGAAAAATGACCTCTCTAAAGTACCATCTTGGTCCAATTTTCTAAAAGATAAGATACTATATGTGGAAATCGAAGGATTCCTTCTGGTAGAAATTTTGTATACAGAATATAAAAAAAAAAAATAAACACCATTGTAAAACCACTAGCTTCATCGCTCCGCTCAGAATCTAAAATTCAATACCTATGTAGTAATTTGATAACCAACCAGCTGATTATGGTTCAGATAGCAGAATGGGGTGATTAGGTTATGTGGTAATTTTGTATTCGTTACTATGATGATATACAAATAACGTTGGAAATTAAAATCCCACATTTAGCGGTTTTTTGTAATTTCTCTGTGGTTTTTCCCGTGACATTAAATAACTATTGAGGAAATCGAAAAATGACCTCTCTAAAGTACCATCTTGATCCAATTTTCTAAAATATAAGGTCCTATATTATGTTGAATTCGAAGCACTCCTTCTGGTAGAAATTTTGCATATCTACTGCAGGATAAAAAAAATAAATAAACACCATTGTAAAACCACTAACTACTTCACTGCGCTCAGAATCTACAACGAAAAATAACGCAATAACCTATAAGCAAAAAAAATACCTAAAAATACCAAATTTCAATAAATTCAAAATACAAATTTTAAAACTGAATATTAGAAAAAATAGATAATTGTTATGCTTTTTAAATTTTTTTCTTATTGCATGTAATATCCACAAATATCAATACAGGCCGAAAATGAGACATTATTAATATCATCGTTAATAGTTACTAATATAGTATCCGGGTATCATTAATCATGAATGCATAATATAACTGACAGCCCACTACAAGATTAGCCGATTGGGTCTGAGTGTCTCGACATCCATAGGTCCTGGTATAATATTTGATGGCTCCATGATGATGTATAATTCCTAATTATGAACCATATCGTGACAGTATTTAATATAGCAAGGCGATAGGGAATACCACTGAATTAATTAATTAAAATAAATGGTGGGGGAGAAATTGAGCCACAATGTACTTCTTTTCAAAAAGCTATATGGTAATTCGGTCATTAAAATTTTACATTTATAACAGGGAAACTGGGGTTCATTCATGCACCATTTTATTTTTATTTTACTATTGAATCCGGTAAACAGAAGTTTATAATATTAAAATTAGAAGTGTAGGGATGACATTAAAAGTCAGGAGACGAACTTTATAAATTATAATTGAAAGAATTATATTTATTTACCTAATTAAGATTTGGATTTAAAAAACCTTTATGGTATCATTTAAAAGCGCAAATGTATTTTTAAGTAATTGAAAAAAAAACAATTATTATTTGACTAATTGTATGTACTTATATTCTTACTTAATTTTATATTTTACATTAATTAAAAAAAAAACATGTTAAATTTAGGTCTCTACTGTAATTAATAAAACGTTTTATAAATTCGTATACATGTATTTGTGCTATACAATCTCCGGGTACCCTTTAAAAATTATATAGTTAATTTGGGGCCCAATACCCGGATAATAAAATGTAAACAAATAGTGTATACTTACTACGAAGCAGGTAGATAAAATGTGATCCATGAACCAATTACCGGCCACTCGCGGGTGATCAATCTCAAGAGTTCGACTTCTACACTCTTATGATAAGTTCATTGGGCGTCATTGTGATACCAGACCGGCTGAACCCCCCAATAGAGGGTGTATATAGTTGTTTTTTTCCACCTTTAATATAATATAAGTACTGTGCAAAACCTTATTTGCGGAATCGTGAATCGCCGATTTTGTTATTGTTTATGTAAGTATACATAAGTTATAAGTACATATTATGCATTATTGTGTTGACTATTTTTCTTTGGTTAATTTGTCTTTTTTGTCAGGTAAACAAATTAAAATATCATTTCAGCCTACATAATATAACCGTTATTGTAATATTGCTTACACATATGACATATGTTTATCTATCTTATTCACATTTGTTATTTGTATAATATAGTATTGCTATAATGATATTCATAAATTCTAATTGAATAAACTATAATATATTGAGTATAAAGTATGTTGTCACAAATAATTTACTAATGTGTAGCCATATAATAGGCCAATAAACAATAGACGATCCGCCATAAAAAAAAATAGACATGTTTCCCTTCTCCATACCCGAACCTGATTATATGTTCCTAGTGTTGGGGGGGGGGGGGGGACAATTAAAATAATATGAATCAAGACGACGATTCGGGTGACTTTTGGCTCATTTAAATTTGTCTATGGAAATTGACCGAAACAAAATGTATTAATTATATAGATCGTTGTTTGGAAAATTATATGCATTATACGTAATCTAACCTAACCTACCTAGTTATATTATTTCGCAGGAGACGTCGGGACTGACAGACACACTTCCATACATTGTAATACATACACGAGGTTCCTATTATATAATATTAGACGCGTGAACTGTTATTTCAATACAATAATACAATATAACGAGCTGCGTATAACAATGCATATACTATAATATATGCCATAATATACACTATAATATCACTATTATTATATGTTTTATAATATTATGTCGTTGCCTTCGCGGTATATATACCTACATAGAACATATATATATATACATATATATTATACATTTTATGTATGATAGTAATAATACATACTTATGCATATTATATACTTCGTGCGTCTTGCATTCGCATATTATACATTCATATTATATCTTTATAAATAATATATATGTGTACGACGACGACGACTCTCTACGTTTTGTGAGCGGTAAAGGGATTAAAACATATTGTTATTTCGTATCGACGAAGATGGGCTCGTGTGCGCGTGTGTGTGAAAATAAGGCCGCGGTATAGGTGTGCATATGATATTATACAATATAAAGTTATGTTCCGGGCGTGCGAGTATATTATATTATACGGCTTTTGGTGTCGGCGGTTGGGGTTGGGGTGGCTGTGACGTCGACGGTGGTGCGTGCAGCGCGCGCGGTGCAAGATAAACAAGACGGCCGCGCTGAACAAACAACCGCAGCGCATAAAGCCGTCAAGCCGCAACGTTTGCAACCGTCCCGAATAATAGGCACCCCCGGTTCGCCCTATCTCGTCCCTCTGCACCCCAGCCACCCATCCCCAGCCCACCCTTCTACGCCGAGTGCGGTTCAGAGTAAGCCCCGGACCCTCGATGTTTTTTTAACCGACCGTATTAATTTGATTGGTCCTATTAAATAATTCAATACGCCACCGCCACCACCTCCGCCGCCGAACACGCATCGATATTATAAAACGTATTATATTTATATAATATATAATATATATATATATGAAAACATTATATTTTTATACTGTGTTCGTGTATCAGCTGCACTCGTTGTCGTTCTTGCGATTTATACAGAGTGATACTCTGAGCAGGCCGCAATCGTACGCGTCTTGGCCCAGTCCAATCATATCACAATACTGCGAAGGATCTTCCGATTTGTGAAGTGCAAAGCTGACCGGTGAAGAGTACATATTATTACTATGGAGCAGCTTTGCCAATTATGTAGCATGGACTAACCTAACCGATGGTAAGTCCCGGAAGTAATGACTGCGACAATGATATTTTTTTATTATTTCACCGGACTGAACAAATATTATTTTTGTTTAATTATGAATTTTAAACATACACTCAATAGTATAGCTACAATTAACAACTATGTTTTCATATATTACCTATGTTGAGCACACGCGTATGCATAATAGTTAGATAGGTAATTCTTTTCGGTGGCGCCAAAGTGTATATTTACTTATGACGTTATTGGTGAAACAAATGTTGTTAATACAATATTTTGTATTATGTGGGTGTCAACGTTTCATGTAGAATACTCCTCTACAGGATTCCTCCAAGAGGAGTCTAATGTCAAGGATACAATTTTGAACTTCGACGCCACTGATTCTATTAAAAACATACCTGATATACATCTTTTTTAAATTTATTATACAATATATAATATAATATGACACTAAATGCTAACAAATAACCTGTTATCGATAATTGTATATAATTATTATACTTGACACAGTTTTTTTTTAGATATAAAAACTTTTTAGCTTCAGATTAAAAACAATCTTACAAGTGTAAATTTAGAAAATAATATATACTTTATATTTTGTACTTGTGTATACAATATACATCGTAAATATTATATATATATATTATGCAGATAATATAAATTAAAATGGATCATTTTTATTATAATCTTATTTGATGGTATACCTATATTGCGATTGTAGAACAAATTCAGGTTATTTAAAAACATTCTTTTATATTAGGCAATATTATAATATTATATTGTAATTCATTATTTTTTATTGTATAATAAGTACCTACCTACTGCTGAAAATCTTATATAGTTTATAATTCGTTTTATATGAGTTTATGTAAAATATATTAGAGGACCAAGTTCTACTACAAACCAATTTCAAAATGTGTACAATAATATTAAAGTCATTCAACTTATTTTTATTTGATAAGCTTATAGAAGATTAAATGCATCTAACAATCATGATTGGTAAGGAGTTATATATACCTATCAGTTACACGTGAAATATTACATTTAAAAACTATAAAACGTAGAAAACTATTTTGAACATTCTCTAAACATTGATTATGATTAACTAAATAAGGAGAACACAAAGAACATTATATTCAAGCTTGGAAAACTAAGGAAACAAATATTGTTAATAGTACATTAGGGTCCGTGATGTTCTTATACAATTCCTAAAATTAAAGGTGATTTGTTGTTACATATAACAAAAAATGCTAATTAAAAGGAAGATTGATTCAAACATTAAACCTATATCAGGTTTATTGTAAACACT
>NC_042494.1:9912988-9915537 GCF_005508785.2 Acyrthosiphon pisum
GGAATAGATTGTTACCTGCTATTAAATAATATAGTAATACGCTAAGATCAATTTAGGAACACATCGTATCGTATGCTTTGAAATAATTTTCTTTTATTTCATCAAATTATATTTATTTACACGCTACAAGGAAGTGACGGTTACAACAAGCAACAAGCAAAAAAAAATTCTTTGATACGTGACATGTCGGCACCGATCCCAAATTAGAAGTGTCGATCAATGCCAACAATACATTTCAACGCTCAAAAGCCAAAAAAGCCAGCCTTTGGGTCGATGTTTCTTCTCACTATGACTATACTGTGAATTATATAGAACTAAATACAATTATTTTTTCGATTTAATTGAGGTAGAAATCATTTAACGATGTTTGAATCAACGCAGTTGAATTACAGTTTTTCTTCTAAGTATAAATCAGAAAACAGCCTTAGGGAACACTAAGTAGGCAATTTAACGAGCGTACATACATAGATTTTAGTTCACGGCGCGGTTAAATGTAAATTGATTCGTTAACTACGGAAATGAAACTTTTCTTAGATTATCGACAACAAAGCTATGCGCGATTTGTTTTGTGATTATGAAATAATGTAATAAATTATTCAAAAATCAACAAGTTTTATTATTATTTTAATTTTTTTACTTACGCAAAATAAAATTACGATTTATTGTAAACTTCTTGCATACATTAAAGTCATGTGGGTGCGGGGTGCTCTCCTCATCCAACCACTTCCAGGCTTATGGTAATGACTTCCGTGCAGTTTTTTTATATGTCTTATCGTTGATTTTTCAAATCTATAAAATAAATAAAAATTAATTGCATATAGCATCAATGTATAATAATAATTATACCATTGTAGGTATGTACAATAAACTTAAAATACATCACTCTGCTCAGAATTTAAAACATAATATTATTATAACCATTCCACAGCACTCACAAATTGGCGCTAAGTATTCATTGCTAAATAACAGAAATTTCGTTAAGTCCGTCAACATTATACTTTTAGAGCATAAATAATTGCAGTTTAGTGAATCACTATGACACTATATAATGTGCATCATGACAAGTATCATCAATAATGATTATATTAATAATTTAATATTATAATATCTATATGAATCTTAATACACGATTTATTTAATATAGTATCTACGAGTGTATGTATAGTTATTCTAATACCTACAAATGGATCATATGACTGAATCACATATACTTGTAAGTGAATATATTCACTTACAAGAATAATTATTATTCTCTGAAAATATATAGGTAAAATACTAGCTGACCCCGTGCAATTCGTTGTACGTAAAAAAATGCCAACTCTTACCTGATTCAAACTTTGTTCAATTCGTTATTTAATATCCGATGTAATGCGTTATTCAAAAATTTAAAAAATAAAATATTTAATTCTAAATCGGCAGATAATAGATATAATGAGTAACTTTTTATCTTACGGTTAATAACCAATCGTTAGCAAAAATATAAACAAATATACAAGGCTGGGCATTAACGAGTTCAAAAGTTAAAGTAAAGTTAAAAAGTTAAGTTACTTTTAACTAAGTTACTTAACGAGTTACTTTTTTTTTAAGAAGTAACTTCTATCTTAACGAATTACTTTTTTTTTAAAGTAACTTATAACTTAACTCGTTAATTCATTTTATAATCACGTTAAATTATATACTTTTATAATTAATTTGATTATTAATATTTAGTTCATAGTTGGTAATAACAAAGTAAAATTTAAAAGTTTTACCATCACTTTGGAAAACTTTTAGGTAAAAAAATAAAATATACAAATAATTTAATTATTTTGTTGGATTTCATAATATATAAGTACTTACAACAAAATACATTTTTTTAAGATATAAAGACCTACATTATAATATTATGTTATTTGTAGATCTTTAACATGAGGTGTAAATGGTGTAATTATAAGTTTTATATGAAAAAAAAAGTAAATTATTTTTAACTAAGTTAAGTTACTTATTTTTTCCAACTAACTTGTAACTTTAACAAGTTAAATAAAAAAGGAAAGTAACTTTTAACTTTAAACTTAACTTACATTTTTCGAAATTAACTTAACTTAACGAGTTAAAAAAAAATAGTTAACTTGCCCAGCCTTGCAAATATGTATAGTTGTATGGTTTTAAACAGTTACAATTTCAA
This sequence comes from Acyrthosiphon pisum, assembly GCF_005508785.2. NCBI lineage: Eukaryota > Metazoa > Arthropoda > Insecta > Hemiptera > Aphididae > Acyrthosiphon > Acyrthosiphon pisum. Next base: position 9,915,153 of record NC_042494.1, read on the forward strand.
TTCTGGATTATTCTGGTTATCGCAACAAACAACGCAGTTTTTTCTTAATAATGTGCAATCAAAAACTTTGACTAAAATATGGAAATGTCTTGTATTGTTGCTCCGAGGACTTCAAATTATATATTATTGTTATCAAGTCGTTAAATGGTTAGGTGGTGTACCGGTAAAGGTAATAAATACTTTACATATGTTTACATTTTTTTGGGAGAAGTTAGCAGAATGTAATAGCCTCTGTGCGGTAAGCACCACGTTTTTGTATAGGCCTCACTAAAAGCGGAGTTATACCTTATGACCCAAACCCCGCAAGTTGTAGGAACGACCCTCATCCCCACATAGTGGTATGAAGGACAGGTGCCCTGAATATTTCAAGTCCATCCAGCTATCA
>NC_042494.1:9915587-9917381 GCF_005508785.2 Acyrthosiphon pisum
GTTAGATTAGATTATTTTACACATTAAATTCAACTAATTAAGTAACAAAATGAATATGATTTAAAACTAACTAGTTAGTGCCCATCTTTGTCCAACTTATTACAAAGACATTTAGAATAAAGGAAAAAGATATATCGCAAAAATATTGATTATATTATTATCATTTTGTTTGTTTTCTATATACCTACTATACATGGCAAATATCCATTACTTAATCTAAAAATGATAGGTTTCATTAAACAATAAAATAACTTTTAGTTTTGTACTTCAGCAGTATAATTAAAAAATAAAAATAAGAATTTAATAAATAATTGTTGTAAGCTTGTACCTATATAATGTTAGAAAAAATTAGATCCATTCAGTTTTACCAAATCAACAAACATCTTGTTGCTATGTGCATATAAGTGTTTGGAAAGTGTATTATTCGTTTCTGTGTCACAGTTATTACCAATCAGTATTAATTTTTTACGTCTTGCGAACGTTACGAATAAATTTGTCTTCTTTTGTCTAAAAGTTTAATCGTTTTTTCAAATTATAATCTGTTTATTCAACGTTCATTGTAAAACCACCATGTCAAATAAAGCTACACACGACAATAGTTCATCTGTTAACCAGCAACTCTCAGAGAACGAAATTATGCAAAAGGTTTTTATTGATCTTCGGTCAAATAGACCGAAATCGTTAGATGGTTGCGATTTCAACAGCTTGCCGGTTCACAGACGGTTTATTATTTTACCTAACATGGCCGTGCGGACAAATCCTGCAGCCAAAGTAACAGAGTTTGGATGGAAATCAATAACACTTCCTGCTGCGGATTTTCCTAGTTTACTAGTGCACAAAAGGGCTGTGTCGTGTCCTAACACGGCCCTGCTGAAAAATTCCGCAGCTGAATCACTAGAGACCGGGTGCAAGTCTACGCCCAATATAGTACTACCGGTTAATACAATTGTCGACGATATCCGGGAAAATGGACAGAAACCTTCGGAAAACTGCGATTTCCATAGTCTGCCGGTGAACAGCAAGAGATCTGTGTCACTTCCCAATATGGCAGTAGGTGCAAATTCCAGTGGCGATGAATCCGAAATTGGATTGCCGTTAGTTACGTCCGTGGAGTTGCCTGCAGTTACCATCGATTCACCGTGTATCGGATCGTCCATTAGCACATTGATGACACTAGATGCCCCTGTAGAAGAAAGGGGGATCGAGACGTCGTTATCTGTAGTCTCGTCGTCTGTGCTATGTTTACAACAATTAATAGAAGCTTACATGCAGCTTCTAGTAACCGATACGGTAACCTGTGTTGGCCGTAGTGATGAGGGGACGGTAACCGCAGTCACACCTAGACGTCCGCGCCGTTCAATGTGGAGCCGGACTAAGACATTTCTGAGGCAAATGTTCTGTGTTAGTGCGATGGACCACGTAAACGTATTAAAAGATTATTAATAGATGAGTTTATATGGTTATATTAATTACGATCACATTTGGGCACCGGATCTTAGACGTCCCTTCCCCCACAGTTCTTTAGAGCTTGTGTCGACGCGTTCGTATAATTATAATTATAAATTATGGCTATGCTACTGTAATAATGTATAATAAATAAATTGTATAATATGTAAATAATTGTATATGTAAATAATTGATATGTACCTAAATTAATTTGAATAAATTTGTGTAATAATGTATAATAAATAATTGTATAATATGTAAATAATTGTATATGTACCTAAATTAATTTAAATAAAATTGTGTGTTATGTCATATTATATTATTTGGTTTTTATTTGATAATATTATT
>NC_042494.1:9918755-9919214 GCF_005508785.2 Acyrthosiphon pisum
CCACACCCCCCCCTAACCAATTCCTAGTTTTCCAATACAACATTTCATCTAGGTTAAGGAATTTTCTACTCCAAATTTCCAAATTTCCAAATATAACATATTTAACTATATGTGCCCTATGTAACATGTAAGTGAATATGGATTTATATTTTATTTTTCGAAATTTTTATTGATAGAAATAATACCTACCTACATTTTTCGGTAAGAAATAAAAGATTAATAATTATTAGTGATTATATCTTAATAATTATTTGTGCTATATAGACGCATACCTATGTGAATTGTAAACACTAATTTGCAGATATTTACAAACAAATGCCCAAATCAATTTTTATTAAAATTAGGAATGTATCTAAATTGTTGTCAAAGATAAACCTAATGAATTCTACATTTTATAAATTATAATATAAAAATATTTTTCATCCTATTTATGGTTTTGACTAGTAGTGTTTATAACCT
>NC_042494.1:9919314-9929510 GCF_005508785.2 Acyrthosiphon pisum
TTATTCTTATACGCCGCCGTCCGCGAATCAGCCGGTAATAATAATATTATTATCACCAGAAATTCCTACCGCGAAAAGTGTATAGGTTTAAGTACCGATATAGAGAACGGTAGCTGCAGCTACTGCTCGCAGGTAAATGCCGCAGGTCTGCATAAACGCTGAAGCGGGTCGCGGACACGATCGTGAAGTGACGAGTTATTTCGCGCGCGCCCGCCACCTTCTTCATATTCTGCACGTATGCACTTGTCCGATCGAGGGAAATGCGCCAAAACATAATATTATCATAAGCGATCTCTGAATTCTGTACCGCCGTGACGAGTATACGCGTAAATCATCGCGCGGAATAATTGCCTTTGATTATTCGTTCTCGAACGGCTGGTACCTATATATATGTGTGTATTAAAATGTATAAGTTAATTCAGTTTGCGTTAGCGAATATTTAAAATTTTATCGCTCTACGCTCTAGCGTTGTAATAATTGATATTACCTATAAATTGTATACGCCTGCCGGCCACCGTCCGCGAATCAGACGGTAATAATATTACCACCAGAAATTCCTACTGCTAAAAGTGTACCTTTTCATTTTTCCCCGATTCACTTCTCCGCCAAATCATAAATTGTTCAGTTCCCTCTTCCGCCTAAATTATACCTATCCCTTTTCCACCAAATCAAAAATGTTAGTCTAGTATTTGAATAATATTTAAATATTATAATATATATGCATGTCACTCATATTATAATTTACGTATAAAATTAAAATTATTTTGTACATTTAATACAGGATTCATAATAATGGTTTTTCTTACCACTATTGAAAAGTGTAATACCTACTATTTATAAATCAAATTAAAATTGAAGAATATTGTAATTAAAACTTTTTTCATTCGGCGGAAAAGGGAAAGGTACGATTTTGATGGAAAAGGGAATCGTACAATTTATGATTTGGCGAAAAGTGAATTGGGGGAAAAAAGGAAAGGTACACTTCTGACGGAAACAGGTTACTCCCGAGAGAACCGTACCTGCAGCCGCTCGCAGGTAAATACCACAGGTCTGCTTAAATGCCGCTATGCTGCTGCGGGTCACAACAAGGCAAGCTGTAGGTCGTGAGGTGACGAGTTATTTTGCGGGCGCCCGCGACGTTCACCTATATAGCATATATATAGCTATTCGGTTGTCGGATCGCGGAAAATGCATAACGTAGGTTAGATATAGTAGATACTCACGCCAAGGGATTAACGATCTCTGAATGGTACACTGTAACGAGTATACGCGTATTATCGTCGTCAATGATTATCTTGAATACTTTGTTTTCAAATGTTTATATTATTATGAGTATATTTTCAGTTTACGTTAGCAAAGATTTATAGATTTGTTTGGTTAACACATATTACTTAGATGTTTATAGCTCTAACATATAATTATTTTATGGACTGGAATACTGGATAGTTATTTTATTCAACAAAACAAACACCAACTTTTTCGACAACTTTCTTTTTGAAAAATACAATTTGACACACTCCTTACGATATGACGTGATTCAGATATTTTGTACTTTCATGTTTAAGTTTTTTGGAACTATTTTTATAAGAATCGAATGATCGAAATTGGAAAAAAATCTACAAAATAATGCTAATTTTGATTTTAATATTTAATAAATGAATTAGTTATAAATTTGCTGTACTATACTATACACTATGTTACTATATTATGTTTGGTTTTACTGTGTCTTATAAACATCTACTACATATTAATATATTAATTTTAAATGTAATCATAAAATTGCCGATTAGCGTTTATATATAAATAAATACATTTTAAATTAATAATATTATTTTGTAATAATAATAATTATTTAATATACAAATTGTTATAATTCAATGTTAATATTAATCAAACATTTAAGATACTGAAGTTGTTCATTTTATAAACTAATATTACGTTATAGCATTATTTTTTTTTGCTTATCGATCCTTTAAGCCCGGCATCTATGGCCATTAGCTGTTTGTAGGGTCGTATTGTGGTGGTGGTAAGGTTTGGAACGGTGAGTTTTTACACGCATGAGTGTTTGGCAGAATTTTTTAAGTGGGCACCCGTAGGTAGCTGCCAAGCCCAGGTGGGGGATCGTGGTCTTTCTCTCCAGACACCGTGACTGCCCGAAGAAAAATTCCGCCCACAGCCGGGATCGAACCGTCGTCGGTGCGCGTCGCAACCGACGCCTTAGTCTGCTCGGCCACTCCACCCCCCAGTATTATTTTATTTTGCAGTTAACGTGATTTAGATCAGCATCAACGTATTTAATAATATTATAATATAAATTAAATCATATTTTTTAATACTTCATACATTTAGTTTACGGCCAAAATAATAATAAAATCAATTTAAAAGGTAGTGCAATTAAATCATGACTAGAAAATTTCAATTTTTGTTCTTTCAAATTGAGATCACACAAAAGTAAAGATATTTACAGGGATAAAAATCACTTGTTTATATTAACAACAAAATTATAAATATGTATCCATCTACCCTTAACATTATTTTTGTTTGATGAAAAAATTTTAATTTTATTCTCATCTTTCATATTGATCTCCTGAACATTTGCTTTTTTTAGTTATAGCCTCATTGTACTGACAGTACGATATTATAAGAAGGTATGATCATTTTTAGTAATGTAAATTATTGTATTATTATACATATTACGCTTTATCTCATTTAAAGTTTAAAGTTTAAACTTTAAAGTATTGATGTGCCTCTGCAAATTTCATCCCTTACTTCCTCAAGCATATTTAATGTTTATAGACAATTTAGCTTAAGAAAATAATAAATATTTAATTCAAAAGTATTTAGATTCTGAGCGGAGTAATGAATGTATTGATTTTATAATGATGTTATTTTTTTATGTGTGTCGATTTTCAACTTCAATATCTTTTTTGGCGAGAAAGCGTAAATAATATAGTTGGAAATTTTAAGAGGTCAGTATTTTATGGTGTAAACAAATAATTTAAAAATTATATAACCATAGTTTTTTTTAATAAATAATTTAAGTTCAAATTCGAACGAAATTAGATATTTGAACGGAGAAAAATGATTTCAATAATTTCTTTATAATTTAAAAATATTATTCGTGGTTATTTGAAACTTTTCAAATGTATCAAATTAAAATATGTATTCTGCAAAAAATAATTCAACCTTCTGTTTAACTACCTACGTAATAGTAAATTACAATTACAGATCATTAACGTGTTTCAGTATCTACTATAGATATCGCTATATATATATACAAAAACCGTTCTTGATACTGATAAATTTGAAAAACCTTTTTTGAAACCGAAACGAAAACCAAAAAATTTGAAAAACCTATCTTTAGAACCTAAACCAAAACCATAAAATGTAAAAAACCGTTTTCAAAAACCGAAACCGTAACCATTAAAATTTGAAATGGTTCGATTCCTGACATAAACGGAGATACCTATATACCTATATAGCACTGTATTATTTTATATTTGTTAATTTTTTCAAGGGTTTTTAAGTCGGGTTTTTAGCTACAGTTACAAATGTATGTTAGTTTTTTCGAAGTTAAGAGACTTGGAGGGTGTTTATAGTTTATTTTTTTAACCCCTATAGCAATGGCGTAATCCGGGAGATGTCCAAGTCAGGGCAACTGCCCGCTCAGACTGAGTAGGAAATAGTGTCATTTTACCTTATAGATTTTAGATTTACCATAGATTTCTCCCCCCTCCATCTATAGAAATATGGAATATGCATTTTTTTGTAAATATACTAGCTAATCCCGTGCACTTCGTTGCCCGGCAACTAATAATTATTATTATCATAGCTTCAAAACCCATGGCAACCATTTATAAACAAAATTTTCCATCGGAAATCTCAAAATCCCTGTTTTGAGCATCACCCAGGGTTGGTCCTCTCCCTTTTTATATTAGCCTATCTTCTGCTCAGATGTCTAATCTATCTATATATATAAAATAGCTGATCCCGTGCAGTTCCTTACCCATTAAAAATGCCAACTCTATATGGATGACATGTTTTACATATTACCATGGCAACCATATATATACAAAAAATTCCATCGGAAATCTCAAAATAATATATAAATGGTTGCCATGGTAATATGGACATACAAAAAGACATACATTCATTTTTATACATATATAGATTTGTAAAAAAAACCATTTTTTTATAGGGAAATTCCGGGATGGAGAGTTAGTTATAGTATACAAATTAGGGATAGGAAGATATTTTTTTAAATAATATAATCCATGGAAATAAATAATATTTCGGGGGACGGAGTGGCTGTGTGGGCTAAGGCGTCGGTTGCGACGAGCATTGACGCCGGTTTGATCCCGGCCACGGGTGGCATTTTTCTTCGGGCAGTCACGGTGTCCGGAGAGAGAGGCCACATCCACCTCTCGGGAACCGCAGATATCTACGGGTGCCCACTAGAAAATTCTGCCAAACACAAAAAACGTGTTCTCCAACCGTTCCCCACCGTACCAAAAACCCTACAGTACCAACTAACAGCTAATGGCCTCAGTTGCCGGGCTTAAGACCAATGAAACAAAAAAAAAAATAACAATAGGTAATAATAATATTTTATAAACATTAGACCCATATAATATTATGTCCGACAAATCCCCTTTCAATAATATTTAATGTGATAAAACTATGAAATTGGCAATGGCACTGTTATTTTATTTTATCAAAAATAATTAATATTAATAATAATAATAATAATAATAGAAAAATAAAATATACGTATATTTATACCTATGCCATACGGATATTTTAATATTTAAGAAAATAATTGTATAACATAATAATTATTAAAAGATGTGTTACATGTTACTCTAATAGTAAACATACAGTGTATACTATAATACATTATATTGTATCTGCGTAGTGTATATTATTGTATAATTTATATTTTCTATCATTATAGTTTGTTGACATTCTAAAATACATGGCTAGGTATTTTCTCCGGTTGTACTATGTAACTTGGAGGGATGTCAATATTTTTTTTTTACCAAATAGACACTCCTAAGACTTGGCTTTTATCCACGTCGTTATTTTTTTTTTAGACAACAATGATGATCTCATCACAGTGTCGATCTACATTATTTATTTGATTACGAAACTAAGTCATTAAATGTTTTTACTCAGACGTTATTAAGTACCTATAATAAAGTTAAGGTATCCCATAGTCTGCAGAATATATTGTTTTATTTTTGTATTAAGTTAAAACTTTTAAACTATGTGTAAAAAAAAACATTTATTTTTTTACTTAAAAAATTTATAAAAATACATATTGTACAATATTATGTGTGTACTGAGTACGTTTTATACACTATATACATTAAGCTGGTTTAAAATGAAAAACTTTTATTCGTTTTTGAACTCGGACATACAAATAAAATGCATTTGAATTGCCAAATTAATAGGCACCAACAATCGTAGCTATAGTGTAACACATTTTGCAAGTAGGCATAATATTTAGTTATCAACCGCATTTAAATTTTGAATTTTGAATGAAAAAATATATTTCTTATAGAACCATTCTGTGTTTGCTGTTTGTTTAGAGTATTTGAAAGATTAATACAAATATTTAGGAAAGAATAATTACATTTTCGAAATCATTATATTATGTTATAAATCATGATACCTATATATTATATATTATGTAACCACTAGTGACAAGGAGTAAGTCTGTATTAAGTCGATGAAAACCCGCCACACCGATCGCCATCATCGCTCACGCTATCTGCTAGCAAGTCGCAACTATATATTAAGAATACTGTATCCAGTGCCGTGCCCAGGAATTTTAAGTGAGGGGGGACAATATATTTTTTTTTATAAATAAACAAAAAAAAGTGGGCAAGTGGAAGTCGCTCTGCTGTACAGTAGGCTACAAGTGGGTGACTGTAAATTTAAATTCAATGATATATTATATCATGTGTGCAAAAAACGGTTTGAGCAGAGACGGTTTGGCAGCCTAGGATATTGTATATTATATTTATATTGTTATTATTAATATACATATATTTTTAACTGCTAAATCATTTTAGAAGCTAATGGTTTTACAATGGTTTTTATTTATTTATTTATTTTGTTATCCTGGATAAAAAATTTCTGCCTGAAGGAGTGCTTTGATTAGTGATTACAACATACAGTATCATATATTTTAGCAAATTGGATCAAGATAGTTTTTTAAGGAGGTAATTTTTAGATTTTCTCAATAGTTAATTAATGCCACCGAAAAAACCACGGAAAAATTACGAAAAACCGCTAAAAACATGATTTTAATTTCAAACGCTTTGTTTATCACCATAAAAACGAATAAAAAAAAATAATATTATAATATTAATTCAGCTTACAGACTATATAGGTATTAAATAATAACAATATAAAATATCCAAACTGAAAAACCGTCTCCGCTCAGAATCATTTTTCTTATACAATGATATATATTAGGCATAGCATTGAATTCAAGTTTAATACAATCCATTATACACTTAACCACTTATAACCTACTGTGCAGCAGAGTGACATCCACTTACCCACATTTTAAATTTTAAGTTTGATAAATTTTGGCGAAATTAAAACTTTAATTATTTAAAAAAAAATTGTGCATAAGTATTTTTAATATTTTTCTACTGCTATTATAAAAATATATTAGAAGCCGTGTGTTATATTTTCACGCTTTTTGACCAAACAAATAATGTATTGATATAATATAGTATATATAAAAAAAAAATACAATATCAGAAAATCGCTACATGAGAAATTGAGTGAATATCCAATGATGTTAAAATTTGAACTTCAAAAGCTCATAAAAATTTAATTTGACTTTCCGGTAAACATTTTTTTTTTTTTTTTTGATACAGGTAAACAAACTTATGAGGAATCTTGTATTAAATTATTAAATCTATAACCCCTAATCTCTCCTCCTGAGTACGCCACTGAGTGATATTTTAATAAATATTTTCTTCTTCTGTTTTAGAAGCCATTAAGGCCCATTATATAATAACCCACACAGCTTCCTCGATTCCTATCTATTAAACATTACGATCTCTTCCACGTTATGGACTCCCCAAGTATTCGAAAGTTCTGATTAAGTTCATCTATCCATATTTTCTTTGGTTTCTCACATCGTCTGGCTTCTAGTTTAGTGCGTCCCAATTTATGTCATTTAATATCCACAGAATATGTCCCAGCCAGCTTATTTTCTTCTTTTTTGTGTTTATAAGTGTCAATAATCATCACTCCAAAAGTTTTTGATGTCTTTATTCGACCTTTTTTCGTACTCTATCGGTATCATTTTTTTTTTTTTTGGTCCATCAATTTGCTGAAGAAATTTATTTTCTAAAACTGCCAGATTTTTACCATCATTTTTTGAATTTGACCAATTTTCACACACGTAAAGAATTACAGACCTTATTAAAATGTTGCATAATCGTTATTTCTATTTTAGATTCTGAGCGGAGCGATATATATATGGATTTTTCAATGATGTGTGTTTTTTTTAAATATTATTTGTGTCTGTTATACCTTTTAGGACATTCAAAATGCTTCGATTTTCTTCAACTTTATTCATGGGGATATGAAACTTTTAGAGTATATTATTATATTTTATACTGTTATACATATTAATGCCTAATAGCAAAATAAATTACTTCAATCAAAATAATATCTTCAAATATACTCATTAATATTATAGGCTGACAGACCGTCTTCGCTCAGAATCATATTTTGAATATAATGATTTTATATCATTGAATTCAAATTTAACACATCCATTACGGTGACTCTCTAGATACCTAATGTACAGCGTTTTCTCATTGTATCCTATGACGATTCGCTACTGGTTGACACAACGCATCATTCGAGGGTTATGTCCATATAATTATTATTTATGACTTATTTTGTACTTATTGCTTGACGAGATTTTATTTATTTATATAGTTTAGTACTATTGTAGTAACTGTACGTACAACGTATTATTTGTTTTATATAATAAGATAAAATCATCGATTCAGAATTAATTTTGATCAAAAGAAGCATTGTATTTTCTCATTTTCCATAGGATATTTTTTTTTGTCAATAGACTCTAGGTATGTATTTTTATTAATAGCAGGTAGGAAAAATAACATAGTCAAACCTAAATATTCTATACAGTAGTATTTTTCCGAGATTTGAATTTTCGGGGCACTTAAACTTTTTAATTGACTAAATTTAAAATTAATAATACAATATTCAGTATTATTACTAATTAATAATCTTCATAGGTACTCAACATTTTACTATTTATACAAAAATCTATTAAAATAATATATTCCATATTAATGTTTATAATACTTAAATAAATTAATGATTTTAAAGCAATTTAAGATTATCACTCAATCAAAATATGCATAAAATTATACATTTTGTCATCTTTCTATTCTCAAATTAAAAAACTACATTATTTCACGTTAGTGCTTTATTATTTATAGCAACACTAAGAAACGGAAATAAATTAATAATGTTGCCAATTTTTGACATTCAAATATTTAATGTCATAACAAAAATATGAAACCAATAAGTTATTTTTACTAATATTTAGGTAACTATCCCTAAAAGAATGTTAGGTAAGATCAAATATAGTTATATGTATCTATACAATAATTTAAAATAGGTGAAATCTATAACATGAGTTATAGATTATACCAATGTATAGATTCAAACAAATTTCATTCAGAATGTATCATTAAAATTAATTTGCACAACAAGTATTATGTTTAAAATTCATATTTTCAATTAACTTCCGTTTAAATTATGTGCATTGCATTAGTAATTGCGCTATATATTTAATTATTAGATATGCTTCGTCTAAACTTAATATTAAATTTGTCACAAAACTAATTTTTTTTCACCCAAAGTCATTAAAATATTTAATTTGATACTCAATAAAATATAGAACCAAGATTTGTTATTATATTACCTTTGATATGTTTGGTTGTTTTTACATCATCAACAAATGTTTATTATAAACATATATAATAGGTAGGTATGTCACCACATAAAAATAACATACTTTCGACTAATTAATTTTTTTTTTTAAATTCTGATGAATCATACGCAAAAATACAGTTAAGAATGGGCGTATGGTAATAAAGGTATTCTCTACTATGTTCGTTAAAACATAATACATTCATAATATAATACCCGTTCTAAAACACTCTATCGTCGTTCATAAATTATAACGAACGATGTTTTTATTTTTAAGCATTGGGTAATTATGCACTAGAGACAATAAGTAAATGGTAATCGGATCGGAAATATACTGACATATGGCTCATGGCCCGGGAAAGAGTCATGGGTATTGCTGCTGATTTTTGTGTTCAAGTATTAATATAGGTATCTTGACCCTTTATGTATGTGACTTTTTATATTTTCCCGAAAAAAATGTACTCATGGTAAAACGCGTAATAATTTAAATCATATCATACAACTATAGAATATACGTATAGACTATACCCACACAGCATTTAGGAAATGATAATATTTTGTGAATATTTTAATAATAATATTGTTCAAATATTTTATTCTCATAAAATAATAAAATATTGCACAAAAATGTTGACTTAATATTTATATAATATTTCCATGAAAATGTTTTTAAAAAAATATGATTAAAATGTCTTGTTGATGTTTTTTACAAAATATTTTTCAAAAGTGAATTTCTTGGCCAAAAAATATAAATAACATATTTCCTTATTATTTACGCAACTTTCTTAAATATTTTGACAACTATATTGTTCTCCTGAAAATATTTATACCATAGTTGGGAAATATTAAAATACTCTGTAGGTAGGTATACAAGAAAGACGAACGTTTTTATATTTTCCTTATTAATATTAATTTAACTTATTATGATGTTTCAAAAAAAAATCTATTTTTATTTATACACATCTCTATAATCCATACTAATATTATAAAGCTGAATAGTTTGTATGTTTGAATGACGTGATAGTCACAGGAACTATACTGGACCGATTTCAATAAAAGTTATATCAATGTATTCCTTGAAAGTTCACTGAGTTGAGACTTGGATGGTGTATTAAGCTTCTTTTTACGATCCCTATTATAAGTTGCTATAGGGTGGCTCAACATGTAAATTTTGTTTTGGATCACGAAAATCTAAT
>NC_042494.1:9929610-9935815 GCF_005508785.2 Acyrthosiphon pisum
GACGGATTCACCAGCTAGGTATAAATCACTAAGAGGATGTCGACATCGTGGGTCAGTGGAGTCATTGGTCCCGTCCACCGTGCGGACTTCGGCAGATAGCGCTATCACAAACCACCACAAGAGATCGTGCAGACACGACGCTCGAGACACTTCATGGAGCAACCAGTTGAGTGCCTGATAAAATACAATAAAAAAATTAAACTAGGAAACCAAAAAAAAAATTGAAAAGTTTAAAAAAACAATTGAATATGATATAATAATATTGTTTTCTAGGCAAATTGATAATACTTTATATGTATAACCCTCTCTGAAAAAAATCCTAGTTGTGCCACTGGAGAGTAGTTCAGATAAAAACCGAAAATATAAATTTTTTTATAAAGTAGGTATACAGTTAAAGTCATGCTTGTAAACAAGATAACAGGTTTTAAACACATTTTCAATATTTTTGAATCGCGCTTAGAATATTAGTTTGTTTGTTTGTTTTAATAAAAAAATTTATTTTTGTTTAAGTTATTTAAAATTAAAATATATAAAGATATAAAGTATGCAGGTACCTAAATATAACAAAATGTATACAATTTATACAATTTACTTTCTAAAGAAAATGCAAATGCTCAAAGCATAAGACACTGAACACTTACAGTGCATACAGGTTAAAGCAAACGTACTTGTGAATTTTTAAAAAACTATAGTTATTCAACTTAAGTAAAACCATAATAACAATATTATTATTCTTACTTGTAGAGCGTAACTGCGGCATGCGGCTTTCCTCACCGCTTGTTTCATCGCCCATTTGAGATCTGCCAAATTGTGTGCTTCGACAATAAACGCCATCGACGGTCTGTTGAAAACGTTTATTTCGGACACATTTTCGTTGTTCGATATTATACCGTCGGCTGAACAACCCACCATCGTAGTGTTGTCGACGCTGGGAACGAGCGCCTGTAGGGCCGCCGAGGGCATACATACCAGTGATAATCCGTTGTCTAGAAGATAATCATAAAAAATAAACATATTATTGTGTCTTTAATCCTTCTAATCTATGTTGTGATACGTTGTCGTTAATTCACTCGTGATATTTTAAATTATATAACTATTTTAAGTTAGCAGAGACCGAAGTCATTTGCTCTAAATGGCCAATAAAATATACATAGTATCATGTGTTACCGTTGGTTATATTCTATAACTTACTATACTATTCTAAAATCAACGGTATTACATATGATACAGCAAAATATCTTACTGATTCTGCATATTTTTGCTTATGTTATAAGAGTTCATATTTACATGTTTTCAAACGCATGATAGTATACAACAGTACAACACTACATTCATTTTTATATTTTTACTTGTAATTTGTATATTTGTACTAGTTGTTAAATATTTCCATCGTAAATGATTAAAAACTCCAAAAATGAACAGTTGATAGTACACGGCGTCTCTTGTTAAAAATAGAAATAATCAAAAAATCTTTTTTAACTCAGATCAAAGTATTAATTGTTTTTTTTTGTGTCAGAAAAATGTGTTTTTTATAGCATGGTATTGAAAATGTACCAAAAAATAATAATGATTTTCAAAAATTTGGGAAAAATCACAAAACTCGAAAAAATTGCCGCAAAGTGTACTGTCCGATATAATACATTTAATGCACTCCACAGTGTCCGGTTCGACGTCGATAAAAGACTACGTACCAGGATCGATGGCACTATTAATCCGTTTCCGACGGTTGATCATGTCTTGGCGTCTTAACGGTGACTTCTCGATGTCCATCGACACAGACCGGTGAAAGCTCCGCATCACGGTTCCATCCACTGCATCTTGGCCCGCGGACGAGATCTGTAAGGGAAGAAGAACATGTTAAAAACGAAAACTCCTGTTGGGGTTGAGATGAATAAATATGTACCCCCGCTGAATCGCAGTCGTGAAGTTGTTGCAGAAGTGCATCGTTGCAGGTGTCGGAATGCAGCAGTTCTTTACAGGCTGCAGGAGTCTCGAGGCTGCCCAGACATTTGAACTCGCCAACGGCCCAAGGTCCCGATGTTGATGTCGGCTCGTCGCCGGTCAGTCTCCCGCCGCTGGTGCTGGCCAAGTCCAATAGAAACATGGCGTTCTCTTTGAACGTCACGTGTAGGCTGTCGACCAGCTCGTCGTTGTAGTTTATTCCTGATCAAAATGCACATATTATAATGTTGAAATATTGTTGCAATTATATACAGGGTGTAATAGGAAGACCTGACAAATTAAACAACATTTGTTCTAATCAATATTTTTAATTTAATTTTTTTTATAAACTATTTATTGATGTTTGAGGTACAAGTATAATAATATAATATAATATTTTTTTTTTATTTTTTAATACTGAAAATAAAAATTTAAAATAGAATTTTATTTTGAATAATTCAAAATAGCCAATTTATAAATCAGATTTTTAGAAAACTTTGGTTTGCTCGTTCGTAAATCCACCATCTCAAGAAGTTTAAATTACTATATTATTATTAACCTAACGAATAGCTTCAAAAAAAAAAAAAAAATACATTTATAACGTATAGCATACATTTCGTCGAATATCAGTGAATGGTTACTTTAGCGCTTATACGCAATTAAATTATCTACACATTACGCCGCGTCACTAATTGTTTCACGTTTGGCAGTGTTATAGGTACTCATAAACCTTATTTATACATGTACATTGACTATAATAATATTGTTAGTCGAGTAATAATAATTTCAGTTTCGTATAGCAGATGACGTGAGAACCAATTTCTTATACATTTTACTTTCTCGTAAAATCAATCGTGCACGCACAATGTTGGCGCATAATATTGCACCTAAATATTTCGAACTTTTAAAAAACGCGTCAATCGCCGGATAATCGCAGAATTCTCGATGTCAAGAACTCACGACAAATAAATCGGTCACATCGGAACACTTTGACGATCGCAGCGACTTTCGACGAAGTGGGTGGTCGGAATGGGTATAATAATATACTAACCGTGCAGCTGTTTGGGCTGCAATGGCTTGGGGTTCCAGCCATTGCGGTCGTCGTCACCTTCGTCGTCCGAGTCGGAGAAATCATGACCGTCGTCGTCGTCGTTGGCGGCGGGGTAGGTGATCACCGTCTGTCGAGCGCCGGTCTTCCGGGAACGAGGAGCCGACGATCCGGAACCGGAAGCGGCGGCCGGCGGCTGCGGCGGCTTGGCGCGCTTCATGTAACCGCCGCGGCAGGACTCGCAGAGCAGATACCACGCGATACCGCCTTCGCCGCACGCGCCCGACCAACCGGTCTTGTAGGTACCATTGCTGGTGTAACCGCGCCCGCCGCTGCTGTGACCGCATCCCGGGTGAGTGGTAAGCATGTGATAGGACACGGGCACGGCAAACGTGTCGCCGCACAGCTCGCACGACATGGGCTCCTTGGCCTGGTAGTTGGGCACCAGTCGCCGGAATATCCGCTCGTTGTGAGCGTGCGTGGTCGGATCCACTGACGACCTGTCGCCGTCGTTTTCGCCGTTTTCACCGCTACTGTCCGCTGTCCGCCTAGGAGAAGACTTGCGCACCACGCCAACTGAAGTTATTATCTGCAAGACACATAACGTTATATTATTCTAATAGATTATAATCTTATAGGTTTCATAGTTTTAGAAAATAATTCAGAATATGTACCGATTACAATGCTATATTGTGTTTGACAATATGTAACTCATGACGACAAACACCAAATTAATGAGCAATCCCCCACCTCTCTCCTTCAGAAACCCTTTATCTCAATATAAATTCTATACCTAGCTGTATAAGTTCGACTATTGTTGATAAATCTACAAGTTATAAGAAACATGTTTTGTTTCGCAACAAATATGCGTTCCAAAGCAATCGTTTGTTTCTCCGTATTTTTCTACTCGGGCATTGCATTTTAAATTAAATTTTTCATTTTATTTTAATATAAGTAATATGTCAAATTTTGTTTGGTATTAATACTTACCTTATGCAATATTCAAATGTAATATCAAAATCCTTACGTTTTCCCTATTTGGTGTTTATCCGTCACTTTTATAGTTACGGCTACGTAACATCTATTATACTAATAATAGGTAACAATTATTAACTAGCTGATAATCATATTTTTACTTGCGTCTTTATAATAAATTATTATATAGATACCGTTTTTAAAATGTGTTTTATCATTGAATAGAAACATGAAGTAACATTATTATAGGTGTAGCATAAAAATCTACAATTGCATTATATAACATATTTAAGTGGAAAAAAATGTGTTCTTATAATAGTATAATAAAACAATACCATGTGTTTTTTGAACTTGGGTAAAAAAAACGTCAGTTTGAATAAACGTCTATTATTCAGACACTAAAACTGGACACTATTCTCAGGGTCCATAAAACACTCTCAACCTCATAAATTTAGTCTGAATCCAAGCTTACAGTCAAAGGGTATGAAAAAGTCCTAGAGAATATTTGCAAAATACTGCACAAGAACGTACATAAATCTAACGGAATAATATTACGACGTCGGTTTATTCATCCGTAATTTAGATACAGATAACTATTTATGCCTAAGCGTTTCGTTTATTATTTTACCATTGTTAAACATGTTTAATTGAAAAAAAAACTCATCGTTTTTAATAAAATGTCTTTCTTTTATTGCCTTCGTTGTTTTGTTACATTATTCTAAATGTAACAATACTGATGCGAAACCAGCCAATAAAGACAATAATGGAAAACTAAACAAACACAAATGGGAAAATTAATTTTAATAAATTATAACAGATTCGTATTTAATATTTTATATTGTACGCATTGAACATAACTTTTACGAATGTCGTAAAGAGAACATTATTATTCCATGAACATTTGTTACCATTGTGACTTTCATTCCGTAAAATATCTATGCCATTGTACTAAATTTTAATATCAACGTTTACTTATCCATCAAATATTTAAAATTATGTTATTTAGTGTACGAATGAAATGATGATATTTCGGTGGTATTTTCTAAAAAAAACAACGAAATTCAAGTAACCGAAAACTATATTTAATATTTTAATTAAAAACGGAGTTCAATTTGTCCTGTAGAATATTACACTATGTTAGTTAAAAAGAAAAAATAATTATCAAATTAAATTTTACAGGACATGATCATTATTCCTGTAGAGTGTAGACGTATGAATTGGGTATTACATTTTTATTTTTAGGAAGAGATGGGTGGTACCTATGTCGATAAATAGTAAATAATATATAGTGTAATAATGTAACAAAATGTTAACGCATTTGAAAAACGACATCACATTTCCACTCTATTGTGAATATCTCATAATATTGTTTTGTCGCAAATATGTTTTTATAATATATCAGTGGTCTTACCTGTAACATGTCGGCCGCGATCTGGTCCCACAACCTGACCATGCAGTTGAGGGCAGGCGGCAGAAAATTGACGGTGGTCCGACACTCGCCTCCACCCCCGGACGGTTCCGGTTGCGCGTGATGGCTGTCTGCTAGTTCCGAGTTACTGGAACTGGTCATGCTCTCCTCGGTGATGGCACCCTCGGCGGGTAACGCCATTCCAGGCTTCGGCCTGTTCACTTCGTTGGGTCGGATGTGCCGGTAACCGCCTGCGCCGGTCGTCACTTCCACCGAATGCCTCTGCGGGCCGCGGTCCTTGTTCCTGCAGGTAACGATTCAGTTTAAATTTTACATAATCGATAAACAATAATATGTGGGTCAGATTTCTGGTTGCAAAATTTGGCGGTGATCTCGCACATGATTTCAACGCAATACCCATTACCCACCTGTTACTTTGTCTAATCAAATTTTAGATCACCGACATAATATTGTTATCAAGATAAGATATAATAGATAAAAAAATAATCAAATGTATCTAATACTATATTGTGTAAAACAGCGTTTTTGCTATAAATACTATAATACACCTATAAGTCAAAATTTTTTAACTCGTCAATACGTACATGAGAGATATTCTAATAATATAAAGTTCTGCATGTAAACGATATTCTGTGCCGGTGCGCTGTATAACACATACCTTTCAGTCATCCGTTTCGTCACCACAGCTCCGTTCTTGGGAAGACTCGGATAAAACTTCAAAAATGACGCGCAGGTCATAGCGTCGTGGACGATGCCTTCATGCCACAGGAACGCGGCAAACACGGCACGGAGGCTCTCTGCCATCGACGGAC
>NC_042494.1:9935915-9937147 GCF_005508785.2 Acyrthosiphon pisum
ATCACAAAATAAACATTTTTTTCAAATAATATATGATTTTGGACTACTACCCCTTAAAATGTTTTCTTATATTAACTAATATATGCATAATTGTTATATTATTATTGTGTTCGTTAAATGTTTGAATATTAAAAGTTTTTATGTTACCTATTATAATATATTCAGTACCCATATGTGAATATACATTTTATTACGTTTTTCTTATTATATCTAATGTTAAATCTAGTAATTATATTTTATTGTACGATGTTAGCATTTGTCAATAAGTATCTACATTTATTGCAAATATTTAAAATTGTTTAATGTTATTTTTATAAATATATTTTATCAATAAAAATTATTATTTTATATAAATGTTTTTTTCTACTTCATACATTATTAGGTATTACATTGACATTTACAAAATTATAGTTCTCTGAACATATTAAGAAAAACCCCAACTTATACAGTTCTAATTAACAGGGGTTTTGATATTATTTAAAAATATATTTATAACACACTTGTAATAAGTGCCTAACAAGATAAACTACCAATAAATGCTAAGAACATCTCTACATTTTTCAACATTTACATGAATTTGATTTCACTGTAACATATTACTATATTAATGTGAAACATAATTTATTTCATACTGACCTATATCAAAGGCCGTTGGGGAAAAAATTATTTAAACTTAATAAGTTAAGGTATTGTTGAAAAATGTAAATTAAGTTCTAAGTTGAGAATGTGTGACTTTTTTTTTTACTTATGTACAATAAACAAATTTGAAATAATTATATATAAGTTAGGGTTGCCATACGTTTGTGGTTGACCGGTTTTGAAAATGGTAGTGTCCAATAATGTTTTTTTGGAGACGGCCAATTGTCCCGGAATGAGATTTCAATAGTTTAAGTTCATCTTAAATCTTAATCTATTGATTGAGAACATATTGGACACAGATAAATAATTTTGTAGTTTATTGTGTATACTTTAAATTTTAAAATATTATAATATGTGTTACAAATAATTGTATAACAAAAAAATCAATAAAAAAAAAAATAAAAATGTTTTTGTCAAATAAAATATGGTAGCCCCATAGATATTAAACATATGGATACGGCAAGGTGTATTGATACAATACACCTTGGCTAACCTGTATAATATTATCTTAAGCCGTGTCCATTGAATATTTATCTAAATAAGACAATAGATAATACTTAAAATCACGGACTACTACACTGGACTGGAAACGA
>NC_042494.1:9937197-9938458 GCF_005508785.2 Acyrthosiphon pisum
GATTATATACGGGACTCAACGCAACACACACACTTCTGCATTGCGATTTGCCTACACACGTATTTCATGACGTACATTATTGGTGAATATCACTACAAGTCTACAACAACACCGTCCGTATGCGTAAAATTTGTGGGGGTGCTTTTGTCCCCTCCACCCTAAACTCTTGAAACCTCAACTAATATTCCCTGACTCAACTTCATTAGTATATAATAAATTATTTTGATACGTGTTGATTTATATTTGTAGCCTCCCATCCCAGATTTTTAGTCATATTTACGCATTTTACACGGTCCCTTATAATAATAAAAAATGATGATTAGGTAAGTTAGGTAACAATCATAAATTATGACTTGTGATATAGTAAAATATATAATGTACTAAGATGAGTATCACAAATCATAATGCGAGTATATATTATAATATAGTTATTGCGTGTCTATTAGCAAAACATATTATGTACTTATACATTTTAAGAACTTTCAGTGCCAGATTAAAGAGTAAGAGTCGGTATATATACAGGATGGACATGTGCGACGTGTGTGTACTACTGCGAGTACCTATAATAATATGCTCATGACTTGTGAGTGTATATAGGGGAGAGCTCAGTTAGTTGTTACAGGGGCAAGTTGTTACATTGGGGATATCTTGATAACCAATATTATGGTAACACTGTGGAAACTCAAGAAACAAATTCTATTGTCATTACCCCCATAAGCTTTGTGATCATATCCAGTATAAATAAACGATATCAAGAATAATCTTCAGTTTTCTGTTTTTTGCTATCAAAAGTACATTTTTTTCGTGATTTTCTTTTGTAATTACAACCCACCCCAATGGAAATTAAGATTATTTCGATACTCAAAATTTGTTTATTATACATATAGTACTACACCAAATTCTAGTAATATAATTCAATAGTCAATTTTTATTTGACAAAAAATTAATTGTTTAAGAAAAAAAAACCATATGGTGAAAGTTGTTACAGTCCGTTTAATTATATGTTATTGTTATAAAAATACTGATTTTGTCCGGCGCGTCCCATGCGTCGCGTTACTCGACACTTCTTCGGCGTGATAACATGGTTCTCGACCCACCAATCGCTTCATTTATGATGCACAATGCACAAAAAATATTTGATCTCTCTTGGAAGAGTATAGGTACTGTCATTGTTAATTTTTTTTTTTTAATAATTTTAATTCAAAATATATAGGTACTGTAACAAAGTGCCCCTGGGCTGTAACAATTTACCCCACCCCGG
>NC_042494.1:9941333-9942134 GCF_005508785.2 Acyrthosiphon pisum
ATTTGCTGTATTCTAAATATTAATACATAATAATATAAGTTATAAAATATTTATATATCAATAATCTAAATAAGAGACAAGAGGTTATGGTACTTCTAAACTTACCCTACAGTTAATGTTTAATGAAAGTATTTAAAAATAATTCCAGGATTTGATTCGTCTTGTAAATTATCATTAGGCAAGGCTGGGCATTAACGAGTTCAAAAGTTAAAGTAAAGTTAAAAAGTTAAGTTACTTTTAACTAAGTTACTTAACGAGTTACTTTTTTTTTAAGAAGTAACTTCTATCTTAACGAATTACTTTTTTTTTAAAGTAACTTATAACTTAACTCGTTAATTCATTTTATAATCACGTTAAATTATATACTTTTATAATTAATTTGATTATTAATATTTAGTTCATAGTTGGTAATAACAAAGTAAAATTTAAAAGTTTTACCATCACTTTAGAAAACTTTTAGGTAAAAAAATAAAATATACAAATAATTTAATTATTTTGTTGGATTTCATAATATATAAGTACTTACAACAAAATACATTTTTTTAAGATATAAAGACCTACATTATAATATTATGTTATTTGTAAATCTTTAACATGAGGTGTAAATAGTGTAATTATAAGTTTTATATGAAAAAAAAAGTAAATTATTTTTATCTAAGTTAAGTTACTTATTTTTTCCAACTAACTTGTAACTTTAACAAGTTAAATAAAAAAGGAAAGTAACTTTTAACTTTAAACTTAACTTACATTTTTCGAAATTAACTTAACTTAACGAGTTAAAAAAAAATAGTTAACTTGCCC
>NC_042494.1:9944206-9962400 GCF_005508785.2 Acyrthosiphon pisum
CGTATAAGATAGGCAATTACGACGAGTAGGGCCCAATGACGTCACGCGGCTATTCTATATTTCTTAATATCTCTTAAAGTAATAATTTTTTATTATATCGGATTTTCGCCAAATCATTTCATATAGCCATAGCTACAATATTTTAACAATTAAAAAAATGTAAAGAATTTTTGTTTTTGTGTTGTGTGCTCCTTTAATCGTAATTCCGGTGATTATTAATAATAAGTCATTGCATCAAAATCCTAACCATTATGATAACCAATACGAAAACATATCTCTTGTATTTTCAATAAAATAATAATAATGAAACCGATTGAATAAAAATAATGTTAACAATTTATGAAAAATGCTCTTACACACGAAAAATATACTAAAACATAAAATAAAATAATTAGTATCTACTAAAAGACCAACACATATTTTCCATTCTCGGAGTTACATTTGATAGGACCAGTCTACCAGTTTAAGTTTAAGAACCATTTTAAATTGCATTGCATCGAAAATCGAGTCCTAAATATTATTATTATAATATAATATAAATCTGCTATTCAAATCTCGCCCAGGTTTTTTTTCAATTTCATACACAGGATCTTATGTTAGGGGAACAAAGCCAAGCTCACTCACACCATTAATCACTCTCGAACAGTTTTATGGTTATTGTTAGAAAATAGCTTGGCATCCGGATTTCACCCAGACGACGGACAGTTTAGACAAAACGACCGTGATTAAACACGCGATTAGTAGTAGTAGGTACACTATATGTTATGTACCTATATATTATTATAATATAGCATAAATAAAATATAATATACTAATATATGAATGAAAATATTTTTACGCGACATAGAAATAAAATATATAGGTAAACGATGCAGTCTATATTATGCTACACGTGCTCATTTTCGGTATTTTTTTTTTTGACGAAACGTTTTAATTTAACTAGCTAGGTAATATTAATTCAAAAGTATGTATATTTTGAGTATTGATACGAAAATAAATAACTTTTCAAAAGTATATCTCTCCTCCAGAATAATATATACCTACGCCAGGCTACACACATTTACATGTACCTATAGGATTAACTTTTTCAAATACATCGAAGTATACCTAACCGTCATTTGTAAAACGAAGCATATAATAATATGACACACGCGTTAATCTTTGGTGTAAATTTATTATTATACAATTACATTATACACATGCGTCCTAAAAATATATCATCATGAAACAGCAGATGTGCAAGTCAAAGTCAAGGATTAGAACACTCGAAATTCAAAAGGCTTATGATAATATTAATAATCTAACAATAATAACAATAATAACAATCATAAATTATATAATATATACATATAAGATATCATAATATGTGTATATACGCTATAAGCCTAGAACTATTCGTATATAATATATATGGTATACCAATCGAACACGTCGCGAGTGAAGTAGATATACTGAAGTATACGAAACACGTTCACTAGAACGTTTTAATATATATTATCATATTATTGTATAACAATTATTATTATTATCATTAACGTGGTTTCGACCGAGTTCATATTATTATATTTGGAAGAATACTGAACCTACGTTCCGTCTTCCATTATATCATTATTATTTATTGTTGGTAAGACGTGTCCACTTAAAGAATAATATAGACCGTAGTTGGACCCGATAAATATAAAAGTGAAATTTTGTATGCCCGACTCGCGTCCCGCGCATTTAAAATAAATAAACAACCCGATAAATAAAAAAATTAATTACGTAAATAAATAAATCGTTTTCAAATCACTTGATAACAATCAGTGTGGGAGTTATACAAATTACAAACGACTAGGTTATTTAGGTTACTAGGTATTTTTATGGAGAATTTTTCCTAATTTATAGCTCGACACTGTATATTTAACGCATCTAAAGGTACTATTGTATGTTGAATCAAATATTTTCTTATGAAAATGATTTACAGAAATTCTATTGATCATTATGTTTTCAATACAAAACGCTCTGCTGAAGATTCAAGTTTTTTGAGTTATGACCCTTTATTGCACTGGTACTGCACTGCCATTGCAATACGAAACGTTTGATATTGGATGTAAAATAATATATATACGCATCTATAGTACGACGAGAAATATTAAATCGATAGAGTAAATAATAATACGTCGTACATGACATTCCATGGGAAACCTTTCATTATTGAGTTTATTTTGTTATCTTTAAACAAAGTAGAGCGGGATACTTTGCTCCAAATATATTTCTTTTTCAGTTTAAACCTATACTATAGCTTCAATAACAAAGATAAAAATTACCTGTTCGCGTTGTTTTATGTGTATAGATGTTGAGAGGTAAAAACAATTCAAAAAAATCCGAATGTCATACTAAGTGACTTACTTACTTATTCCCAAAAATTTGGAGCAAAGTAAAATACATTGCAGGTTACATTGCACAATGATTAAAATTACCTTACTTTAATGCATATAATAACTATTGGTGCAATGTTTAGTGCTTGTGTTTTAACTAATCTGAACCTATACATAATATGCTTTAATAATATATTTTTTTTAGTTGATTAAAAGTATTTTTTCAATACATTTTAATTTTAATTTTAATCCCCTGGATTTTGGACAACTTTTTCGTCATGAGTTTTTGTATTTTTGAAAACAACTCTTTTCGTGACATACATCTTAGAGGCGAACTAATAGATTGATGTTCGAAAATATTTGTAATATTAATAAGAACAATATAAAAAAAAACTACAATCTCTTATCTCAAAATCGTAATGTGCTACGATTGATATCAATAAATATTTTTTTGGAGCAATGTTTAACCCCTGGAGAAAAGTATCCCGCTCCTACGGTATCCCCATTAGAAGCGCTCCGGGTTCGATTTCTGGTAAATCGGTGGCGTGAAACCCATTACCGTCCATAACCATGCGATAAATAAAACCCCATCGGTCGAGTAAATTGCATATTATTGTTGTAGTAGTGTCTCTCGGCAGATTACATTGATTCATAAATTACATTTATCGTCAAAATGGAACGACGAAACGATTAAATATGGCGTTCCGGATGAAACACCGTTGCACGCAGAAAGTTCTGAAAACAAAAATAGTTATATTTATAATACAATATTCACTGAGTTGTACTACACGCGCGACAACTGTATATTATTATAATTCATAATATACATAAACCTAGGTATAATACCCGGTAACAGGTATATTTTAAGGACGACCATACATTACAAGTACCTATAGCCGCATCGTGTGGCATCGTCGTGGCTATAATAATATTATACTCTGCGGTCTGAACATATGATTGTAGCTGTACATTATAATATATAAACACTCCTTGTTGACTCCACGACGACAAGACCTACCCTGGATAATCATAGAGGTGCCCTGCTCTATTTCGGAGGACTATTTCGTTTCGCGCTTGTATATTATTTTGTTTTAATATAGCACGCAGTGGCGGTAGCGATCCGTTTTATTCTAATTGCAGCCACATCGCCCATTTGTATACCCGTCACATAGTTTTCTTAAAAATAAAAGGGCCGTTTTCTTCCAACTTCGAGGAATATAAACGTGCGAACTCTGTAAAAGTACAAATCGAAAACTCCACGTAATCTAACATCATAGCGATATGAATGAGTATAAAAAAGAATGTCTCTTTGTTTGTTTGTCCACCATACAGACTCAATAACTATTGGACCATTATATTGTCCGTTTTTAATAAAAGTTACCATATTATTCGATTCCTTGAGACTCGGAAGGTGTTTTAGCTTATTTTTTCAACATGTGATCATTCACGATTGGCTAAGTCGAATTACTCGAATGCTAAAACATGATACAAAATATACAACGTCGCTGGAACTATAATAATTCCATTGAAACATAATATCAAACAATGCATAATATCTAACGATAAAATATCGTGTTTCCTATTCCTCATTTATTCGTGTACCAACCTACATATTTTATTTTGTCACGTGATCGATTGTTTTCGTTTTTGATACGATCAAAAGCGTACATTTCATAAAAAATATTTTTAGACTTTTTTTATTGGTTAAGAATAAATTGTTATGCATATTTTAAGAATATTTAGAACATTACACATTAAACTGTCATGAAACGTCGACACAATACATAAATTATATCATTTTATTAGACATTAATTTCTATACGTTATTATTTCTGCAACATTAAATTTTCATATTTTTTTTTTTTACATAAGAAGCCACGACAACATAGATTATTGGCTTTTGATGATTACAATGTGTTTATACAGAGATAGTGTTTAATATAAAACTTTACAGTTTATATAAAAAGAACGCAAATTTTGTTATTTGTTTGTATGTGTAATACATTATTATTGTTGAGTATCTTTATATTACATTTTTATATAGTTTTTTTCATAAGTCAAAACTCAATAATAGTTATTATTATATTATAGTTCTATTAAAGAACAGCTTTTGAATATGCCATATTTTATATTTTTTTACAATTATTATACTATACGTCATGTAACATGAAGGTTAAGTAATTGGCTAAATTTAAGTGTTATACGTTATTGTATTGATTTTCGCGTTAATATTATCTGCAGTTTGTATTTAGTCGATCGACAACCATAATTTTTAACAGACAGATATAACAGGAATATTAAAATTATAATGACACTGCATTTAGACAAAAAAATATTTGACTTGAAATTAGCTGCCAAACAGATAACAAGAAGTGCCAAAAAATTGAAAAAACAAGAGGCCAAAGAAATTCATACATGTATGAAGCACGTGATACTCGGTGAACTCGAAATCGGTAGGGCGCACGAGGAAAACGCAGTGCGCAACCATAACCAGAGTTTGGAATTACTAACGCTGAGGGCCCGTTTACAAGGAGCCCTGAATATCCTGTAAGCGGCTACCGTGCAAAACACAGTATGAACTTTTTCAATTTTTTTTTTTTGTGAAGAGTGTGGAGCGAATGATCAGCTATTAATGCATATCACGATTATATACTCAAGTTGGAGCAGCTCAGAGCCTTTCATGGCACGTATATGATGCGATGAAGTGTGAACAAAAAGCACTAACTGTCTATAGTAGATCCCTACAGAGTACTGCAGAGTAGTACAGTTGTCCCGAGTTCAACCCGTAAAATATTATAATATTATATTTGAACAGCTTAATTGTAAATTGTGGATAAAATATATACAAAACAATTAAATGTATTCATAATAATAAGTGTCCAGTATATCCATATTAAAAAATGTTGGACCCTGAAATTTAAATTTATCCAAAATTTTAGGTTAAAATATTAAATTCAATCAAACTTCTGCGGATTAAAATGGGACCAACTACTGTCTACTACTATTGTGCTATTAGTTCACACTTTCATAAATTCATAAATATACCATCAATGGCCAATTCATTGTAATCATCGCATCGAGTACCAACCTGAGTATATGCACAATGCTGAAAATGTATACTCTATGTATGTTCGGCTCTTATATTCTTATATAAATCTGGCACTGTTTTTTTTTCGTCACTTGAATATTTGTGAGCGGATGACGTGTGCCAAAAGTCTTGTTTTGGTCGCGCGTTTTTTCTGACTGATCGATTAATGCATGATAAGAATCCTGAAAACAATCGAAATGGATTGACTTTCCTATCATTTTAGATTCTGAGCGGAGCGAGGAAGCTAGCTAGTGGTTTCACAATGGTGTTTATTTTTTTCATTTTTTTTTATCCTGTATACAACAATTCTACCAGAAGGAGTGCTTCGATTTCAACATATAGTCCCTTATCTTTTAGCAAATTGGATCAAGATAGTACTTTAAACATGTAATTTTTCGATTTACTCAATAGTTATTTAATGCCACGGTAAAAACTACCAACAAATTACGAATAACCGCTAAAAATGGGATTTTAATTTCTAACACTTTGTTTATCACCATAGAAACGAATAAAAATAATAATGTTATAATATTAATTCAACTTACAGGATATAATATAATATAATATAATAACAATATAAAATATCCAGACTGACAAACCATCTCCACTCAGAATCGTTTTTCTTATACAATCATATTATATAATTGAATTCAAGTTTAATACAACTATTATACAATGACCCAGAAGTAATCTACTGTATAGCAGAGCGACATCCACTTACCCTCTTTTTTTTTTTTATTTCGTATAATCGTATTTATGTAATAAATTTAACCTATTGGTTTATAATTCGAATTAAAACTGGCTTTTTTGGTTTACAGTATAGTCTATTATCCCTTCACAAGTTATTTAAAAAAGATAACAGCCAACGGGTGTCCAATCTAAACCTTTTTTTTTTAGTCTGTAGTTTTCTATACGGTTCATTTATAATGAAATAATATCGGTTTATATATGTTTGAGATACAGTAAATATGGATTCCTCGATATTTTTTGTGACCAATATAATATAATTATCGTCGACATTGAATAAAACTGTAAATTATCGAATATCGATATAACATTATATACATTTGTATTTAAAATAATATAATTGTAAGTTCAAATTATGTTATAATAAATAAACGTCACATATAATTTTCATCTATATAAAATAACCAAGAAAGATTTGTTGGTGGTGCTCGTGGGCCGTGTTGCGAATAAAATGTGTGATAATCACAAAGTGTAAATTATTATTGAAATTAAATTTAAAACAGCTTTTCGCTATACTTTGATTCCGAATCGTTCGTACTTTCTAGTGCAATATTTTTCGAATGAGATCACTCCATTTGATCACGATATATTGTGTCACTAACTCATTAATCACATCAGCGTATATTATGTACCCGCCGCAGGTTACTTCGGCCACGCGGTCAGTCGTCACGTCGATGGCGTCGGGACATGCACTTACCGTCGCTGACGGCCACCATGGACAGGTTCGAACGGACGACCGACCACTTGGGAGCGCCGAACAAGTCGACCTGCTCATGGCGCGGATCGTCGACCGGGCAGGGCCGGACGTCAGGAGCGTAATGCCCGAGGCCTTGGCGGAGGGCTCGCCACTGCGGCAAACGACTGCGCCGGCGCAGGATCCGATCCTGGGACTCGACGAACAACTGTCAAAACTCAGAAATCACTACGGATGAATAGCGATAATTATTTTAACCACTCGGTAGCATAATGTTATCATGTTATAATTTTATGTTTATTAAGTATAAATATACCGATAAACATGTTTTTTCTCTCATGTAGTCATTAACATGTTATTAGTTACATCCGAATTAGACAAATATTATTAAATTAAATATTTCATATTATAATCCTAGTCACTGTACGAATTCGACGATCGCGACGGTTATACTATAGTAAAAATATATTATGACAGAATGTATTTTTGCCTTCCAGATTTCCTACTTTTTCTGTGATTTTTCCCGAAATTGTCTTTCAAAAAACCTCGACTTGAAAATTGCGAATAAAACAAAAAAATAATCAGCCAAATCGGTCACGTAGTTTCAAAGTATATAATTAGTATAAAAGTAGTTTCACGTTTCATACTATTATAACATGACTATTATTTACTCTTGTACTGTTAAGTATATTGTGTTATACGCAATACGCTTAGATTACTACAATTACCGCTATTCATATTACTATATTATATTCCAAATTGAATATAACCTGTCAGTATTTTAATTAAATACATAAAATAAATATTTATATAGTAACATATAATAGGTATCACGCATGCATGATTCGTTGATTGAAGTAATTATGGCTAAATGGTCATTTCAATAAATATCAATTTCGACCAAATGTTTCGATGTTACATTTAGGGGCAGATTCGACAATGGAGTTAAGCAGATTGGCAGATTCCTAGGCCGTCATAATATTTTATTAAGACGTAATATTATGGGTAAGGAGTGGAAGGTTGGAAGGCATAGGTAATATGAAACATATTATGATATATATACATTATACAATATACCTACTGGCTAAAACTCACAACTATAACGATCACGAAGGTGTTCCTAAAATACAATAAAAAAAATTCAATACCTATGTAGTAATTTGATAACCAACCAGCTGATTATGGAACAGATAGCAGAATGGGGTGATTAGGTTATGTGGTAATTTTGTATTCGTTACTATGATGATATACAAATAACGTTGGAAATTAAAATCCCATATTTAGCGGTTTTTTGTAATTTCTCTGTGGTTTTTCCCGTGACATTAAATGACTATTGAGGAAATCGAAAAATGACCTCTCTAAAGTACCATCTTGATCCAATTTTCTAAAATATAACTCCTATTTTATGTTGAATTCGAAGCACTCCTTCTGGTAGAAATTTTGCATATCTACTGCAGGATAAAAAAAATAAATAAACACCATTGTAAAACCACTAACTACTTCGCTGCGCTCAGAATCTACAAGGAAAAATAACGCAATAACCTATAAGCAAACAAAATACCTAAAAATACCAAATTTCAATAAATTCAAAATACAAATTTTAAAACTGAATATTAGAAAAAATAGATAATTGTTAATGCTTTTTAATTTTTTTCTTATTGCATGTAATACCCACAAATATCAATACAGACCGAAAATGAGACATTATTAATATCATCGTTAATAGTTACTAATATAGTATCCGGGTATCATTAATCATGAATGCATAATATAACTGACAGCCCACTACAAGATTAGCCGATTGGGTCTGAGTGTCTCGACATCCATAGGTCCTGGTATAATATTTGATGGCACCATGATGATGTATAATTCCTAATTATGAACCATATCGTGACAGTATTTAATATAGGAAGGTGATAGGGAATACCACTGAATTAATTAATTAAAATAGATGGTGGGGGAGAAATTGGGCCACAATGGACTTCTTTTCAAAAAGCTATATGGTAATTCGGTCATTAAAATTTTACATTTATAACAGGGAAACTGGGGTTCATTCATGCACCATTTTATTTTTATTTTACTATTGTAAACAGAAGTTTATAATATTAAAATTAGAAGTGTAGGGATGACATTAAAAGTCAGGAGACGAACTTTATAAATTATAATTGAAAGAATTATATTTATTTACCTAATTAAGATTTGGATTTAAAAAACCTTTATGGTATCATTTAAAAGCGCAATTGTATTTTTAAGTAATTGAAAAAAAAAAAATTATTATTTGACTAATTGTATGTACTTATATTCTTACTTAATTTTATATTTTACATTTATTAAAAAAAAACATGTTAAATTTAGGTCTCTACTGTAATTAATAAAACGTTTTATAAATTCGTATACATGTATTTGTGCTATACAATCTCCGGGTACCCTTTAAGAATTATATAGTTAATTTGTGGCCCAATACCCGGATAATAAAATGTAAACAAATAGTGTATACTTACTACGAAGCAGGTAGATAAACTGTGATCCATGGACCAATTACCGGCCACTCGCGGGTGATCAATCTCAAGAGTTCGACTTCTACACTCTTATGATAAGTTCATTGGGCGTCATTGTGATACCAGACCGGCTGAACCCCCCAATAGAGGGTGTATATAGTTGTTTTTTTCCACCTTTAATATAATATAAGTACTGTGCAAAACCTTATTTGCGGAATCGTGAATCGCCGATTTTGTTATTGTTTATGTAAGTATACATAAGTTATAAGTACATATTATGCATTATTGTGTTGACTATTTTTCTTTGGTTAATTTGTCTTTTTTGTCAGGTAAACAAATTAAAATATCATTCAGCCTACATAATATTATAACCGTTATTGTAATATTGCTTACACATATGACATATGTTTATCTATCTTATTCACATTTGTTATTTGTATAATATAGTATTGCTATAATGATATTCATAAATTGTAATTGAATAAACTATAATATATTGAGTATAAAGTATGCTGTCACAAATAATTTACTAATGTGTAGCCATATAATAGGCCAATAAACAATAGACGATCCGCCATAAAAAAAAATAGACATGTTTCCCTTCTCCATATCCGAACCTGATTATATGTTCCTAGTGTTGGGGGGGGGGGGGGGAACAATTTAAATAATATGAATCAAAACGACGATTCGGGTGACTTTTGGCTAATTTAAATTTGTCTATGGAAATTGACCGAAACAAAATGTATTAATTATATAGATCGTTGTTTGGAAAATTATATGCATTATACGTAATCTAACCTAACATACCTAGTTATATTATTTCGCAGGGGACGTCGGGACTGACAGACACACTTCCATACATTGTAATACATACACGAGATTCCTATTATATAATATTAGACGCGTGAACTGTTATTTCAATACAATAATACAATATAACGAGCTGCGTATAACAATGCATATACTATAATATATGCCATAATATACACTATAATATCACTATTATTATATGTTTTATAATATTATGTCGTTGCCTTCGCGGTATATATACCTACATAGAACATATATATATACATATTATATATTATACATTTTATGTATGATAGTAATAATACATACTTATGCATATTATATACTTCGAGCGTCTTGCATTCGCATATTATACATTCATATTATATCTTTATAAATAATATATATGTGTACGACGACGACGACTCTCTACGTTTTGTGAGCGGTAAAGGGATTAAAACATATTGTTATTTCGTATCGACGAAGATGGGCTCGTGTGCGCGTGTGTGTGAAAATAAGGCCGCGGTATAGGTGTGCATATGATATTATACAATATAAAGTTATGTTCAGGGCGTGCGAGTATATTATATTATACGGCTTTTGGTGTCGGCGGTTGGGGTTGGGGTGGCTGTGACGTCGACGGTGGTGCGTGCAGCGCGCGCGGTGCAAGATAAACAAGACGGCCGCGCTGAACAAACAACCGCAGCGCATAAAGCCGTCAAGCCGCAACGTTTGCAACCGTCCCGAATAATAGGCACCCCCGGTTCGCCCTATCTCGTCCCTCTGCACCCCAGCCACCCATCCCCGGCCCACCCTTCCACGCCGAGTGCGGTTCAGAGTAAGCCCCGGACCCTCGATGTTTTTTTAACCGACCGTATTAATTTGATTGGTCCTATTAAATAATTCAATACGCCACCGCCACCACCTCCGCCGCCGAACACGCATCGATATTATAAAACGTATTATATTTATATAATATATATATATGAAAACATTATATTTTTATACTGTGTTCGTGTATCAGCTGCACTCGTCGTCGTTCTTGCGATTTATACAGAGTGATACTCTGAGCAGACCGCAATCGTACGCGTCTTGGCTCAGTCCAATCATATTACAATACTGCGAAGGATCTTCCGATTTGTGAAGTGCAAAGCTGACCGGTGAAGAGTACATATTATTACTATGGAGCAGCTTTGCCAATTATGTAGCATGGACTAACCTAACCGATGGTAAGTCCCGGAAGTAATGACTGCGACAATGATATATTTTTATTATTTCACCGGACTGAACAAATATTATTGTTGTTTAATTATGAATTTTAAACATACACTCAATAGTATAGCTACAATTAACAACTATGTTTTCATATATTACCTATGTTGAGCACACGCGTATGCATAATAGTTAGATAGGTAATTCTTTTCGGTGGCGCCAAACTGTATATTTACTTATGACGTTATTGTCATAGGTGAAACAAATGTTGTTAATACAATATTTTGTATTATGTGGCTGTCAACATTTCATGTAGAATACTCCTCTACAGGATTCCTCCAAGAGGAGTCTAATGTCAAGGGTACAATTTTGAACTTCAACGCCACTGATTCTATTAAAAACATACCTGATATACATCTTTTTTAAATTTATTATACAATATATAATATAATATGACACTAAGTGCTAACAAATAACCAGTTATCGATAATTGTATCTAATTATTATACTTGACACAGTTTTTTTTTAGATATAAAAACTTTTTAGCTTCAGATTAAAAACAATCTTACAAGTGTAAATTGAGAAAATAATATATACTTTATATTTTGTACTTGTGTATACAATATACATCGTAAATATTATATATATATATATTATGCAGATAATATAAATTAAAATGGATCATTTTTATTATAATCTTATTTGATGCTACCTATATTGCGATTGTAGAACAAATTCAGGTTATTTAAAAACATTCTTTTATATTAGGCAATATTATATTATATTGTAATTCATTATTTTTTTATTGTATAATAAGTACCTACCTACTGCTGAAAATCTTATATAGTTTATAATTCGTTTTATATGAGTTTATGTAAAATATATTAGAGGACCAAGTTCTACTACAAACCAATTTCAAAATGTGTACAATAATATTAAAGTCATTCGACTTATTTTTATTTGATAAGCTTAGAAGATTAAATGCATCTAACAATCATGATTGGTAAGGAGTTATATATACCTATCAGACACACGTGAAATATTACATTTAAAAACTATAAAACGTAGAAAACAATTTTGAACATTCTCTAAACATTGATTACGATTAACTAAATAAGGAGAACACAAACAACATTATATTCAAGCTCGGAAAACTAAGGAAACAAATATTGTTAATAATACATTAGGGTCCGTGATGTTCTTATACAATTCCTAAAATTAAAGGTGATTTGTTGTTACATATAACAAAAAATGTTAATTAAAAGGAAGATTGATTCGAACATTATACCTATATCAGGTTTATTGTAAACACTATACTCAATGGGAAACCGTTAATACTATATTTTCATTGTATTGGGCATCATAACTTCGGGAATAGATTGTTACCTGCTATTAAATAATATAGTAATACGCTAAGATCAATTTAGGAACACATCGTATCGTATGCTTTGAAATAATTTTCTTTTATTTCATCAAATTATATTTATTTACACGCTACAAGGAAGTGACGGTTACAACAAGCAACAAGCAAAAAAAAATTCTTTGATACGTGACATGTCGGCACCGATCCCAAATTAGAAGTGTCGATCAATGCCAACAATACATTTCAACGCTCAAAAGCCAAAAAGCCAGCCTTTGGGTCGATGTTTCTTCTCACTATGACTATACTGTGAATTATATAGAACTAAATACAATTATTTTTTCGATTTAATTGAGGTAGAAATCATTTAACGATGTTTGAATCAACGCAGTTGAATTACAGTTTTTCTTCTCAGTATAAATCAGAAAACACCTTAGGGAACACTAAGTAGGCAATTTAACGAGCATACATACATAGATTTTAGATCACGGCGCGGTTAAATGTAAATTGATTCGTTAACTACGGAAATGAAACTTTTCTTAGATTATCGACAACAAAGCTATGCGCGATTTGTTTTGTGATTATGAAATAATGTAATAAATTATTCAAAAATCAACAAGTCTTATTATTATTTTAATTTTTTTACTTACGCAAAATAAAATTACGATTTATTGTAAACTTCTTGCATACATTAAAGTCATGTGGGTGCGGGGTGCTCTTTCCAACCACTTCCAGGCTTATGGTAATGACTTCCGTGCAGTTTTTTTATATGTCTTATCGTTGATTTTTAAATCTATAAAATAAACAAAAATTAATTGCATATAGCATCAATGTATAATAATAATTATACCATTGTAGGTATGTACAATAAACTTAAAATACATCACTCTGCTCAGAATTTAAAACATAATATTATTATAACCATTCCACAGCACTCACAAATTGGCGCTAAGTATTAATTGCTAAATAACAGAAATTTCGTTAAGTCCGTCAACATTATACTTTTAGAGCATAAATAATTGCAGTTTAGTGAATCACTATGACACTATATAATGTGCATCATGACAAGTATCATCAATAATGATTATATTAATAATTTAATATTATAATATCTATATGAATCTTAATACACGATTTATTTAATATAGTACCTACGAGTGTATGTATAGTTATTCTAATACCTACAAATGGATCATATGACTGAATCATATATACTTGTAAGTGAATATATTCACTTACAAGTACAATTATTATTCTCTGAAAATATATAGGTAAAATACTAGCTGACCCCGTGCAATTCGGTGTACGTAAAAAATGCCAACCCTTACCTGATTCAAACTTTGTTCAATTCGTTATTTAATATCCGATGTAATGCGTTATTCAAAAATTTAAAAAATAAAATATTTAATTCTAAATCGGCAGATAATAGATATAATGAGTAACTTTTTATCTTACGGTTAATAACCAATCGTTAACAAAAATAAACAAATATGTATAGTTGTATGGTTTTAAACAGTTACAATTTCAATTCTGGATTATTCTGGTTATCGAACAAACGCCGCAGTTTTTCTTAATAATGTGCAATCAAAAACTTTGACTAAAATATGGAAATGTCTTGTATTGTTGCTCCGAGGTCTTCAAATTATATATTATTGTTATCAAGTCGTTAAATGGTTAGGTGGTGTACCGCGGGTAAAGGTAATAAATACTTTACGTATGTTTACATTTTTTTGGGAGAAGTTAGCAGAATGTAATAGCCTTTGTGCGGTAAGCACCAAGTTTTTGTATAGGCCTCACTAAAAGCGGAGTTATGCTTTATGACCCAAACCCCGCAAGTTGTAGGAACGACCCTCATCCCCACATAGTGGTATGAAGGTACCCTGAATATTTCAAGTCCATCCAGCTATCATAGTTTTAGCTCTATACATTGATAAGTCAATCAGTCGCAGTACACGTTCGATCATTCGATCATATACCTATATATAGATTTATATTATACGAAACGGAATATCAAGCGTTTTGTTTTATTAATTCAATTTCTGATGAATATTTCGAAATTCGTAATACACGTCTTATTACATTATATTATTACCCTTCAATTTGGCCATTTCAAATCAAACGTTAAAATACGTTTATGCCTCCCACCCTTTAATTACATGTATATGTTACACAGACTACATAATATTATATTATGCATAATTCCTAACTAATAAGAACAATAATGAATTGCGAAAATGGATTCGAACATATTTCAGTACCTGCATATACTGCGAAGGGCAAAATGGTGGCATATATTATATAATATTACCATAATATATCGTACCATCATTAATTAAATAATATTCATTTTAAAATGCATATTTAATCAATGGTACGATATGCACGACGTGTACCTAAATACCTAGAAAGGTTTTCATCGCATATTTGAATAGGGGTGGTTTGTGCTTTGACGGCATGTATACATTTAATATAGATATTAATATTATATTGTTATATTATCATGATATACCTACTGCAGATTGCGATTCGTCCATAATTATTATTCAAATTTGTATTGTATAAAATGACAAAATGTAACACAATTAATGTTTAATTTATCTGGGAACCGCGATAAGAACACAGTATATTCCCAGTCTTCGGCATCCAGTTTCGTGTTCCATTTTAGCTTTTACCATACCATAATAGAACTTTACACCGTGGTATTCTTATGTTCTTTCTAAGTCTACCTATTATAGCCTCATTCAGCAATCTATCGTTGCATTACCGAATGTAATGCAATTCAAACATTACCACTTCTAAATTTCTCTGCTTAATTACTTTCTGGTTTACATTTTATATTTCAACTGCACGGTGTAGTGCACAATAATATATACTGTTGTAATATAAGATAAAATTGTATGTTTTTTTCCATTGTGTTAAATTTACGTATGGTGGTGAGGGGGGGTTGGAGCTATTACAGTTATATACATTTAAAAAAAACACTCATTCTCCAAGTCATAATATTCGAGTTGTAGCCGCCGAGCAAAATAATTAGTGTGCATGTAAATTTAAGTATATCGGCGCTGTGGAGTGCAGGAGTGTATTATAAATACAGTAATAATATATTATCTTGACAAGATGATCGCTGCAATAATGCCGTCGACGAGATCATTATGTCAATGTGATGTGTATCATGTGTGCCGAAACACATGCGACCGCGGTTTTGCGTGGAGCTGGTTATCGCGACTGATATAATATTATAATCCATTTTATTATTAATTGTTATTATGTGTTATAATACGAGTATAGGTCGGTTGATCTTCGTTTTTGTCAAAGGCATTTTGCCGCCGCAGCAAAACGTCACGTCCGTCGTAATCCGCGCGATTAGCGGAAACGCCGACAAAGGACCGCGACGATGGGAAACCGCGCGCGCTTCGGCGGGGACCGGAAGATGTTAATCCATCGCCGCGAACGACTTCCGTTATCTATTATTGTATAATAATATAATATTTATTATGAAGAGACCCACGCTGAGTTTTTTTGGCACCTCGATATAATAGGTACCTTTATAATAATAATAATACGTCTGCATATACTTAATACGATATGACTTGTATGATTATTTTCTATATTTAGTGTCTGAAATTCGACTAATTCCAAAAGGTATAATAGGAACATTCCAAAAAAATTACCCATCATAGGATAATAGCATAATGTCAGTACGTACGCATAAACCCGCAATTTGTTCCATCTGAAAATCTTTCAACAGCTGAAACATCTTTTCCGTTTTGATGAATCGATTGGTAATTATCGGAGGCCATCGGGTTTTCATATTTTTTAAATGATTTTTTCATATAATAATAATATATTTTAACATCATAATATAACAAATAAAATAATAAATATACAAATTAGTTAACCAAACTCTAATGTAGTTAGGTACTATATATTTTAATAAGATATTGTATTTCGGAGAATTGTAAAAAAAAAATTGCACACTTCTATGATATTTGTCATAAAAATACCTCCAATTGATTAGGTTTACAAAACGTATCTTTAAACAACTGAACTAAGTACTTATTATTTTCATCTATTATATTATAGAAGTATTAACAAGTAAAAATTCATATTTTTAGTGAATAAAAACCTCATAAAATAAAATTACCTAATAACAATGTTATAATCATTGTACATATTTATAAATTATAAGTTTATAACATATTAGTTCAATAAGGAATATAACAAACAACTGAATTGAATGCAATAACTATTATTACCTACCTACTCATTACATAAATTACAAAGTTATTTTCTGCAATAGTTACCGGGGCTATATTATGTGTAATATATTATACTACTTAGCCATATATAGGTACCAGGTACCTACCTGCAGGCTCCTATA
Organism: Acyrthosiphon pisum; assembly: GCF_005508785.2. Taxonomy (NCBI): domain Eukaryota; kingdom Metazoa; phylum Arthropoda; class Insecta; order Hemiptera; family Aphididae; genus Acyrthosiphon; species Acyrthosiphon pisum. The sequence continues at coordinate 9,961,333 of NC_042494.1, forward strand.
ATATAAGTAGTATTCTCACCATAAATATTAAATACAATGTACAATATTCATTGGATATTATAATATTTGATTATAAATATAACGTTATTACAATATATACTATAGGTTATTTTGAGACTTACATAATATACTACAATAGTATAGTTTAGATGCCTAAGCTACCACATCTATGTATAATATCAGGTATATGGTATTATTATAATCAAAAACATTTATAAACAATCTACAACAGCATATAGACGTGTATATACATATATATATATATACCCTTATCATACAAAATTATAAGACATGTATATTATTTCGAAGTCGTTTAAAAACAAAATATTATTAACCCCTTTAAATAATTAGTCAAATATATATTATGACGTCGTTGTGACAGTGTCAAATTTAAACATGTGTTTAAATATATACATATGTTTTTATTTTTAATCTGGACAATATATCCAATGAGTTAAATAAATATCAGGGTAGTTATTACAACTTAATATAGATGATAACATTTTATTAATTGGTTGTATAGAATCTATAGATATACTATTGATAGTTGCATATTGCAATATTCAGTGTTGGGAATAGATAACTAATAATTTATCAAGACACAGATATGTATAATAACTAGATACCCGACTCCACATACAACAACATTATTAAATTATGATGCCCGACGCCATTTGCAACTTTGGCAATGTTTACATCTATTCATATACATATTTACTTATATATACATATATACTGATAATACTATTTTGCCCTAGTTGTAAATGGCTGCCAGCGTCATTGATAAGAAGAAGTCGGGTATCTAGTTATTATACATATCTGTGGATAAAGATGACTGTAATAATTTTTATCTAGATAAATATGAGATAATTTCATGTTTAATTTTGAAAATATTCAGGATACCTACTTGAGTCTACAGGTAAAAAAAAATACATAATTAAAATTGTTTAAAGCAGAGGACAGAGGTCGTACAGATCAGTTAAGCGATAACTGAAATACCGGGAATTCTAATAGGGTTTAATAAATATTAAATTATTATAAATTACAATTATTATAACATTATTATGC
>NC_042494.1:9963147-10020107 GCF_005508785.2 Acyrthosiphon pisum
TTACATATTTCTATTTTTGGGTTTTCTCATTGTCTACGATGTAAAACTCCAGACTAACAATGAATATTAATAAATATTAAAATCATGGAATTATAATGCATATTACTAAACATGTTTTCTATGTAATAGGTGAAAAATAGAAAAATGAAAAAATAAAATAATAAAAATGTTTTAAATGTTCAAATTTTCTTTTAGTTCATTTAAATAAATTATCTAGATAAGTACTCATAGATAACTAGAATTTAATCTAGATGAAGATAAAGATAACTGAGTAGAAATTTATCTAGATAAGATAAAAGATAAATAATTTTTATCCAGATAAATTTATCTAGATATTTCCCAACACTGGTAATATTGCATATAAAATAATATAATATATGGATAGTATTGGATATTGAAATTAAATGTATACATTTATATAACAAGGAATAGGCATCATTTTTATGCAAGTTAAATGTACCTATTCTGCCCTCCAAAATAAAAATACTTATGCAAAATGAACTATGAAAGTTATATTGTTATCTTATAATAAAATCTTTGACAAAATTTAAACAAAAAGCAACAAAATTAAATACAATGGAGATACGGCATTTGTAAAAATCAATAAATAGGTAAAAAATAATAAAATAAATTTTAAAAAAAAACAAATACTAATGCATTAAGCACCGATTTCGTAAAAAGATTATGGAGTATTATTATACTATTTATTAAAATATTTTTTAAATCAAAAATTAATTTTACTATAACATTTGAGCTTTGCAGGATATACCTACTGCACTTCTCTTTTGGAGGATAGCATACCATTTTTATTGTTTTCCGCGCGGTAGCTTCTTATTAGTATCTATAGATATATTGACATTATACGTATATAGGTACAACTTACTATAAAATGTACTAAATTCATGCAGTGAATAGTGGCGGATCCAGGGGGGGGCCTAGGGGCCTCGCTTCCCCCCCCCAGACCTCTTCAACAGTCTCCTCATAGAGGACAGTACATATAAATTTATATACATTTATATACATTTATATATAAATTTATGTATGATAAAATTGAAATCTGTTTAAATATTTTGCTTTTAAAAATAAGTGCAAATTAAATTTTGTATTATAGAAGTTTTTTTTTAAATAAAACAATTAAAAGATTTTATAGTATAATATTATTATAGCCTATAGGTACCTAATTAACATAAACGATTCCTAATCCAACCATAATACAATTAATAACATTTCCTTAACAGTGGCGGATCCAGTGTTTATATTTTTTTTTTTTATGCATGGGGGGGACTCCTTAAAAATTACTTCTAAGCCATAAATACATTACACACTTTAAAATATTTCTGTAAGTAAACAGAGGAATCTGTTATCTGTTGAAGAGGTCTGGGGGGGGGGATGAGGTCTCTTGGCCCCCTCCTGGATCCACCCTGTCCCTTAATAACCATTTCATTCATATTTTTGAAACGTCAACTAAAATATTATAATGTATATTGTATTTATGGCTAAAAAGTAATTTTTTTAAGAGCTCACCCCCCCCCCCAAAAAAAAAATAAAAAAATAAACCCTGGATTCACCACTGGTCTACATATCATCAATACAATATAAATATAATGTCACATACAAATATTACGTTTGCAATATAAAAAAAAACGTTGAACCTAATTAATAATTATTCAACCTATTATTACCTTAATGTTTCAAAGCACGATAAAACTAAAAATAATAATACTGCCACGGTAAAACTGATATAGATAATAATATACTATAGACTATAGTTAACATGTATATTATGCAAATACCTAGTTACACGTCTGCTGCAGTCTTTTACATGGAATATATAAAACGAATTTGTCAGATGGTAAAAATTAATACATACCTATACTGAGCGTTAAATTCTGTATGGTGTTGGGAAGCATTCAAATTTTGGCTACGATGAGGAACAGGCGAAACTGTTATGGCATAAGTAAGACCATTGAGCGCCGATGCCTTCAATATTATATGGTATTAAACGCTTTCTAAAAAAACTTCACACACACGACTGTATATATATATATGTACGAACCGGAACTTATATACCTGAACTCTTCAGCGGACCATATATAGATGTACTATATAGATGAAAACCATCTAGCGATCAAATGGGTCCGAGGCGTGCGTAAAAGCGCACACGCGCGCGCGGCGTCCGCGGACGATGACAGTCCGTCTCGTCGACGGCGGCGTCGGTTTTCCTCCGCGTTTTCCCGGGTCGCCGGTGCCGCCCCCTCGCTTGCGCGACGCGATTTTTCCGTTTGTCGGCGGTAGTTTTACGAAATCGTATAATGATATTATTATTATTATAATATCGCTACGCACCGTCAAGTGGCCGCGGCTGTCCCTCCGCGGCGCGAGCAGACCGCGCGCGCACGCCACTGCGCGGTGTGGTCACGCCGTCGACCGGCCGGTATACCGAGTGGTACGGGTGGGAAGGTGACCGCGCCGCACCCCGTGGCCGGGCGGCTCGTCGTCCGCGCGCGCGGGGAGGAGACCGCCCGGTTGGCCGGTGGGCGTGACGCGGCCCGGCCAACCGGGGGCCGCTCTCCGGACGTCCGGGGGTGGCGGCTGACCGCGTCGTACGCACTCGACGGTGTGCGGGCGTGATGACGACTGCGACTGCGACTGAGCTGGCGGCTACGCGGTGACGGTGGTGCGTGCCGGCGACAGTGTAATAATTTTTTCGGGTTGTTTTCGTTTGCGCGGCGGTGCACAGTCAGTCCGCGCGCGCGCGGGTTTGTTGTCGTTGCGTATTGTTTTCATTGCAAACATTTCCGCGGAAAGGCCGTCGCGTCTCGCGTGTTTCTCTAGTACGGACGACCCGCGAACGGGTAAACATATATATATCCACTCACGTACACCTATCGACCGATATTTATATATATATAATCGTAATTGGACTCGGAATAATAACAACAATAATAATAAAAAAAAAACACTTTTGTCGTTCGAAATATAAATAAATTTTTTTATAGAAAAAATTGTCCGCAGATATACAACGCGTCGCAGCCGTAGCGAGTGCTACTATTGTGTCACGTAATAATATATAAACATCATGCACACGTTGTTTGGCGACCAAAACGCGTACTACCGGACGGGCATGTACCCGGGCACGTCCAACCCGGCCGCGTATCCGGGTGCGTACGAGCAGTACGCCCGGTATGGATACAATCCGGCGGCCGGTTACCAGGCGTCACACCACCATCACCATCATCACGTGGTGTCGGCAGCCGCGGCCGCGGCCAAGGACATGGTCAAACCACCGTACTCGTACATTGCCCTGATAGCAATGGCTATACAGAACGCGTCGGATAAACGGTGCACGCTCAACGGTATCTACCAGTTCATCATGGAGCGGTTCCCGTACTACCGGGAGAACAAGCAGGGCTGGCAGAACTCGATCCGACACAACTTGAGCCTGAACGAGTGTTTCGTCAAGCAGCCGCGCGACGACAAGAAGCCGGGCAAAGGCAGCTATTGGACGCTGGACCCGGACTCGTACAACATGTTCGACAACGGGTCGTACCTGCGTCGCCGGAGACGGTTTAAGAAGAAGGACGCGCTCAAGGAGAAGGAAGAGGCCATCAAGCGGCAGCAGGAGCTCATGCTGAAGAAGGTTACCGAGGAACAGTGCAAGCTGCTATTGCACGGTGGAGGTGGTGGCGTCAAGGAACTGATGCAAGTCGACTGCAACAAACAGCCGAAAAAAGAGCCGGGTGTACCGCCGGCTTCCACGCCACACCAGTCAGCCGGCGGCGACCCGGCCGCGCCACCGACGTCCGGTGGCTCTACTTCGTCATCGGCACCGCCGCCGCCGCCTCCCGCATACCATCAGCACCACCATCACCTGCAGTACGACAACGATCACCAGGACGATTCGCCGTCGGCCGCCACGGGCAACCACCTGCACCATCACCATCACAGGTACATGACCACTCCGGCCGCGGCGGCCGCCGCTGCTGCAGCCGCGGCCGCTACCGGCGACCACACCACAACATGGAGACGAGTTCGCCTCGCACCATCACCAGTACGTGGCCGCAGCGGCGGCTGCTGCAGCGGGCCATCACCGGGCACCCGGGCTGGTACAGCGCAGACCCGTCCGACTTTTTCGACGCCGTTGTGCCCAACCCCGGTGGCCGCGGCCACAGCAGCCAGTTGTGGATTCCGCAACTCGCAGCATTCTACCCCTAGCACCCACACACAGCTACACAATTATTATCAACTGCAGCAGCAGCAGCAGCAGCAGCAGCAGCAACAACAGCAGCAACAGCAACAACAGCCGCACGACGGCAATTCATCCGTCAAGTTTTCGTCACAACTATAACGTGAGTATAGATATTATTATCTTTAATTATATTATGAGGTATACAATATTCAAAACTATGACTTTCCGATTATTATGTTTTTCTCTCAAAAATAACAAATATGATAGAATACATATAATATAGTTTAAGATGGCGAAATAGATAAAAATATATTTAATATAAACACTAAACTTATTCTTCGGTCAATTTAATTCAATATTTTTTTTCTGTTTTTTTAAATAGGTATATTTTAGAATAAATAAATTAAAAACCAATGAGAATTTTTTATTACGTGTAAATATTGGTTTAAACCCATATAGTTATTAACTATAATAATAACCGTATAATTATAGTATAATTATTAATTATACCTGTTGCTTACTTTGCCTATTACACCTAGTGTATGAATTGGTACTCTTCTGAGTCATTTCATTGATGAACGTGTAACTAATAAACTCATATATATAATATGTAGTATGGATAAATAGCTCACACGTGAATCAATTATGATTTGCATACTAATAATAAAGCACTTTAGATTAAAGACTATTGTACAATGGCAGCGGTTTATCACGATTATTTTCCTCCATTGTTCAATTGAAAGAAAATATATATAAAGCAGAGTTACATTCATAATATTTTAGACTATGGAGAACTTAAATCGTCTAACAATATAGTACCTAATACAGAAATACCTACAGAACGTATAGGTACTCTCACGTAAATTCAATACTATACATCTATACCTAAATACATTGTAATATTTTACTTTAAATCATTAGATTATTTTTAAGATATTTATCTATACATACCTATTACACATATTTATATACCTATACAATTAAGCCTATAAACATTTATTACATTTACATATACAATATGATACTATACCTTTAAAATATAAATAATCGATTTATAGAATATATATTATATATTATACATATTTGTATAGTGAAAGGCAAATATTTGCAGCCCGTGAAAGCAAAATCAGAAACGATTTCGATTGAACAATACATCATCAACTATTTAACCCTGTCCCTGCAGTATATAATATAATATAATATAAATGAAAAGTAGATGTAAAAAGATTCTAATACTTATTATTATATTATGTCGTAATATTCTCATAGTATTACAATTAGAGGTGTTTAGAAGCTCCTTCATGTCTTTCACTGCCCTTTTCATTATTATGCTAAACATTTTAATTATTGTGCCCCCTAGTACAGATTGTAAATATTCATACAAATAAACGATTAAAAAAAAAAAAAGTATTACTATTTATCTCCATACCAATTAGGTTCACCAATAGATCCAGCATTAGGATTAATATTACATACAAAATAGATATAAATTTACAGTTCAGATGTATATAAATAAATATATAATAGTTCTTTTATCCATTTCCTAATTGATCATGTTATGTACCAACAGGTGTTACAATAAAATATCCATAGACATTTTTAACTGCAGAAATATACCTCAACTTACCCTAATGTATACCTATATTTTACATTTCTACCAAAAAAAATCTTCAAATGGTATAAGTAAATCAACTAAAACGTAACCTTAAACCTTATATTGGCCCATTAAAATATCTAAAATTACTTGCCGTGTTAGAAAACTCAAAATGTTAGACAAATGAATTTTTGATTTAAAAATTGTTCAATAAATACTCCATCGTTTTTTTTTCGAAATCGCCGTCGTATACTTGTATTATGTAGGAAGGTATTGTGTAAATTAATGAACGAGCCATTCATTTATAAAAATGTTAATTTTTAGTTTTAATTCTGTGAAAGTTATTTTTAAGGAATTAAATTAAACTTTGGCATGACTTTTTTTCAAACTTATTACACCAACTATTTATTTTATTTTCAGTTGAATCCTTGGTACACATATTTATATAGGTACTATATCAGTGTATAGTGTATACCTATACTAAAAAAGACTCATTATAACTATAATTCATTTTCATTTGTTTGCGTATTAATAAGCCTTAGGTACATATTTTGTATCCAGAGTTTTTTAAACAATGTAATTCAATACTACACACTTCAGTCATTTATTTTTCAATTGTGACTTTACCAAGTTCGGTAGATCAAGTGTGATAGAAAATTAAATATTGATATTAACCGCTAAATATATAATGAAAAACATGTATTATATTGAATGGGTCATAACCTACCTTAATTTACGCGTAGTATAATAGGTATATTTTGTCAATTCCAATATTAAAAGATTTTCTTCTTTGCTATATCCTCACGGCTCGGTCCACTCGTCAGCTCCCCTGCCCCCTACCACCGGCATTGCTTTCTAACACCCACGGAACTGCACTCGAACCCTCGTCATATGTGAACAGCATCGGTGCATACTGTTAATAATCATTAACCACCTTGTCATGGGTCGCGCGCGGAAACCACTATATATATTATTATTACATTAAACACGGGAATAAGTAGTCGGCGGCGTATTATTACATATTACATATTAGTCCCCAATATAGCGTTGACATATGTGTTGTTTTTTATAATATTCTCTTTACGGTTTGTGTATATGTATATATATATATATTGTATTGCACTGTATACAGGACGACGACGACGACGGGGAAGGACGAGGAGCTGCTGCTATTGCTGTCAGACGAACAAATTGTACTCGTCCGCGTGAGAAGCCAGAAAGACGGGTCGCGCGCCGCGACCGAGACGATTGTGCCGCAGGAAGACGACAGTGGAAGAGAGAGAGAGGGGAAAAAAATTCACCAAATCGAGACACGAACCACATGCTGCCGGCTGTCACTCCTCGGAAAACGCGTCCGCCGACTAGGCTTATCAGGTGACGGACCGACGGACGGATGGACGTGCGTGTATCTATCGCGGGCGCTCACAGTCCGCCGCCCATATTTGTGTATAGGTGTGTGTGTGTGTGTGTGTGTGTGTGTGTGTAGGTGGGTGTGTGTTGTGTGTGTGTGTGTGTGTGTGTGTGTGTGTGTGTGCGCGCGCTGTCAATGTGTGTTTTGTATACATATTATAAATTATTATTACTATTATTATTTGTAAATTTTTTTCAATTTATGTATTATACTCGTAACGCGTCCCGCGAACATTTTACAATTATATTATACGCGTTGAAAAAGTATAATGTATGTGTCTCATAATTATTATGTATTCACTAGTGGATATGAATTACGATTATGAATACAGATAGTGGCCCATCGTGATTTCCCACTTTCCTGTGTCAGGTTAATAAGATAACGATACAACTCAATGGGCCACCCACCCCGTACCCATATAATATACACAGTAGTTACCTATAAGCTACTTGTATATTATCCAATGCTTGAGTTGAGAAAATTAATTAAAAAGGGACGCTATCGAGTCGCACAATATTAACAAAAAAAAAATCGTTTTCATATAAGTGATGCTTCAATAAATTGAAGCACCTATATAAAATCCAACGTTCCATACATACTACCCATTTATATTTTTAGCTAATTAGTTTTATAAATATGATTTTCCTTCCTCGTTAAATAACACGTTCGAACTTCGAGCACAGGGTATGAGTAGATACATTCTGATCCGTTTATCGTTACGTTAAATCTTCGCTGTATGTGGTGTGCTATAATAATGACATTATAATACACGTGACGTAATAATAATAATAATAATTATAATTATTATTATTATTATGCGTACCGTACAAATGTACAATAGACAATTTGAAATATTTTATCGGAACACTCTTATAAATATGCGCAATTGTCATAATATCGTATATAATTGTTTACGCAGCGCATTCGCGAGACATGTACCGCGGGGTGAAATATATTAATAATAATAATAATATTTTATTACCTCTATAACACCATAACTCCATTATCATGATATCAACAAAATATACATAATATACTTACAATCGTATTGTCACTGTTAGTCTTGTACGAGTTGTCACTAGAACAGCACGTTATTATTATAGTATATTATGTATAAGTACACAGAAGTCGACAGAGACACCCGTAAGTCTTTTCACACGGAATCATAATGTCTATAATAATATACCTACTGTAAGACGACGACAATTTCTGCGAAAAATTGTCATACTCTCCTTGTACGTGCGAGGGTAAGTGAAATCTATACTACCATCACTTGGTGGTCGTTGTATAGACGGTTTACTATTACAACATATTTTTGTGGGATATGTAAATGTAAACGACGTGGTTTTGGTCGATCGTTCTGATTTCACCTCCACGACACGAGCTTTTTTCAGTAATTTGTCGCAGAAATTGTTGGTTAATAACATAATGTATTATAAATTAAAATCACACTTATCATAACGGGTAGAATCATTTGAATAACTTAAATTAAAAAAAATTATTGTATTATGCCCTCCTAGCCAATAATAATATTCATAATTTACGTAAATTAGTTCCCAAATACGCTTCTAATATCATCATCGTTGTAATCGCTATCTATATTATGTTTTTTTATTATTATTATCATCCACTAACTGTTATATACGCATCCGATACGATCTCGCTTGACTCTTATTCTTTTACTGTCCAAACACCTATTAATGTATCTATTATACTATTATTATCGTATAATAGCTGCAGTATTTACATAAAACTTCATGTCTACATTGAACAGCGTGTAACTCGATATTGTATATATCTGCGAAAAACTGTAACTATATTATTATATTTATATTTGCTTTGATCATTATATTCTTCTATTGTAAAATTTTTAGGTACTTACCTATGTATTTATTATGTAAATAATTTGTAAAATTATTGATGAGTTTGTGTCGCATAACTGTCTGTTAGTATACACCCCGAACGCGTTTTACATCAATTGAAACAATTTATTATAATAATATGTTATGGGAATTAATATAATTTCATACCAATCGTTAATCCCTATTTCATCTCTCACAAATAAAATTAATTACCCATGCGGAAACCTCTATAAAATTAATGATGATTAAAAATGTTCATACCATATAGGTACTTAATGAAACTTAATCGGTATTATTTGTCATACAGAAAAAGTTTTTAGATGCCTTATAATAAGAAACATAAAGAAAAAAATCAATTAACAGGTAGGTAGAACATACGAGATCATGACGTAACATAAAAATATAATGGGGAACACACCTATGCATTTATATCAGTAACAATACTATTTATATTTTTCAAATTAACAATTTTGCAACAAGTCCAATTTTTTTTTAATATATTAAGCAAAGTAGAAACGCCAAGTTGTTTTTTGATGTAAAATTCGTTCGCGGCAATACCAGTAGTTGGAACGTTTATATATAATAATATATATAAATTGTACTCATATAATCGGCATATACATACACCTATTGTAACTCGCGTTTGAGTAATATTGTACGCGCATATACCTATGTATAATATTTTATTGTATTTTATATTACTCGTCGACTTTCAAGTACAACGATTTTAATCAAAATAATATGTAAATAACTTGCTATAATATGTAAACCTATACTTGTAAACGAAATTATGTGATTTCAAGTTTGATTAAAAATATTATATCATAAATAATATAATAATATATCATAATGCATTATGTAAAATTTTGTGGTTTTAGTATATATTCGACTATTTGAGAGATTATGTTGTCAGTTTCCCGCCGATTCCTAATCAGTAACCTAGAACCTAGAAACTCCTACACCTCCGAAATCGTCTGTGTGCCCCCCTCGGGTATACTGCAGTGCGGAAGGTATCACGACATGGCATAGGTACATCATCGTAAATCGTCATAACTGATATAACTCATATTCGTCTGACCGAATGTGTTCGCACACCTTATCATCGAATATCAATAAAATAGTTATAATATAATATGACTGTGAGCGTGTTATAATAATATGTACGCGGCAGTGTATAATTAAGGGGGTTCTCCGTTGCTATTTCGGGTCGAGAGCGCGCGTACACATACGTCCGGTCGAACATTATATTATTATTATTATCATCATCATCAAACCCGAGTGGAAATAAATCCGTCGTCGTGTTTCCGATGGTCCACGGCTACTGCAGCCAGATGTGTCCCGTCGGTATAAATTTAAAACGCCGCCGCCGCTGTCACCGCCACTATACACTGCTGCAGCTATATGCCGCACCGCCGACTTTTCGGATCAAAAAGAAACGATCGCGGAAGGCTGTCAGCGAGTTTTTCGCACTACATAACATCATCACCAAAAGTCAAAACGGTATACATCTATTATGCGTATTAAACTGTTACGTATGTATACTATATGCTCGAGGATGTCGTATATTATGCGATATCAGTGTGCGTGTTATGATATATCAATCATATATTTTTAATACATCAAACAACGCCGCCGCCTTAAATATATAAAATAACAACGATAATATTATATAGTCAGTTACCTATATAGGCTATGACGCGTTATATTTATGTGCAGTTTATAGATCTGCAGCCGAAGAGTATTATTACGTTATAATAATATGACGTGTATTTGTGGATTGTCCCTAGCGTAGTCAGTAGTAAACGGTAATCTGTATTCTGATCTTCCGTCTGGGAAGTATGAATATATAATATTGTACCTACGCCTATTTCAATTTTTTTACACGTCTAGAGCCCCCCAATGTTTAAATTATATAATATATTATATATATATATATATGTAGTATCATAAATATAGAAATTAAATTATATAATATATATTCATCAACTTAGTACTAAACTTTTATATTATGCTGCACATAAAGATATTAAATCTAAAATATATCTTTACCTATTATAATGATTTTCTTAAAAACCCTATTCAATAATGATGACAATACATTTTATTATTTAAATAGAAAATATTTAGCATAACTTATCGATTAGAAAACAATTGATTTTTTACAACAAAGTGAGTTAAATTATTCATCTAATAGAAACGTTTTTAAATTTAATACCAATAATCATTAAAATATATCAATCATATGCACACTACTTACCTTAAATTATTAATAATATCTTTCATTTGGACGTATCTGCAGTTAAAGTTATCAAATGTTAAAATTTACTTTAGCATATTATACATCTAAGGTACTACCTAGATTCTAAATATAGGTAGGGGTTTAGAATCTACATTCTCCATTGGAGGCAAGTTTTCCATATATTTTTTGCATTTTCTCTTATATCTACCGCCCTTGTCATCATCACCGTCGCTTTTTATTGCTGTACACCATGTTTTGAATGAAAACATATACATTGTTTACTTTTTTAGTAAAAATTAATCGATTTGGAATTACGAACGAAGTCGGAAAATATTGGGGACTGGGAGAGATTTGGTCTAATCACGCATTGATCCGTCCGCTGCACCAGAAACGGAGTTCGACCCGGTGCAGCATAATAATAATATAATATAGGCCATGCGACTTGTAAAGCACATCGTCTCCATCACCCACGCGGTATATTGTAATATATATATATATATATAGATAGGTATATTATATCACCGAGCACGCATATATATACTACTATTATTGTTTTACGTCTCAACTGTCAAGTCGCGAGAGCAGGCCCACACTCGCGCATTAAACCGCCGCACTAGATGCTATAATAGTGATCCTGCTAGCCCTAGGATATAATTAATGTATATAACTATACGCTTTTGTTTTTCTTGCACACACGAACTCCCGGCGTGCAGACGAATAAATTGTCAAAGTCTCTCTGCTATAATCCGGCGACCACAAACGTAGTTCGCGGTATAAATAACGAGAGACGCGGCAGACCGCCGAGTATATACGCTCGTGTTCCGTCCTATTGTATGTGATATTATGTACATACTATATATAATTTATATATAATAAATACTCTGATAATACTCTGAGACGTGCGTGGTCCCTATATATTACATGACACGCCGTGGCCTCTGTTTTATATAATGTGTATACACGCGCTTTATATAATAATAATAATAATATATGTGTACGACTCGATTAATAAATCGTTTCAAACGTTTAAAAGCCGTGTACGATTATTGCATCGCCACACCGCGCAAAACAAACATTCGAACGTAATTATAATATTTCATCGGAAAGGCGGGGGCGCCTAATATCATCTCGCTACAGCAGCCGAAGACGATTAAAATACGATCGTGTTCTCGAGATTCGTTAAATTTTTTAACCGTGACTCTTTGCTTAGGAAAAAATGTTGAAATATATAGTATCGTATAACACTATATATATAACACTAATATTAACAACTGTAGGAACAATAATCATTGTCGTCCCAGCGGCACGCATTTAGATAGTGATTACTAGGGTTAGGATGTTTATGATTTTGCATATTTTTTTTAGGTTGTCCAATAGCATCCATTCTTATACAGAAATATGTTTCATGATATCTGTATTCAAAATATCAAAATTTTATTTTGCATATAATTGCATATTTTACCATTTTTTTTTTTTAAAGTGCATAATTTGTGTTTTTTCTATTTTTAAGCGAATGTTTGACGGTTTTCGATGCAGAATGCTGTAAAACACCGTAATTTTATAATTTACTGAATCTTATATAAGTTTGATTATTTGTATTTCACAAATTATCACTTATTTATTGTTGAGAATTCACTATGGTTACACCTATAGGTACTTACTGTACCTACTTAAATAGAATTTTCAATAGGCCTCGTCAATTGTCACAGTCAAAACTTAAAACTACGAGCCATTACAATTTTATCAGATATTTTAACAAAACGTTAAATAATTTATAGTTAGTTTCCATCTTGTCTACGACCGATGTTGAGTACCTTATATTACGCGTTTCGAGTCTTATAATAATTTAAACAAATACAATTTTTTACGTAGAGATTTATCGTTTAATAGATTCAAAAACGTATTAGCACCAAACAGACGAAGATTTACAGTGGAACATTTAAAACAAACTTTAATTATTCAATGCAACTCTTTTTAATTTTTTTAATTTTTTATTTAATTTTTTTCAGTTTTTTAATTTGTCTAAATGTTTATTTCATTTTTTGTCTAATAATTTGCTTATATTTTAATGCATATTTTTCAAAATTGTTCATGCATATTTAACTGGTTTTTAGTGCATAAGTGCATATATATTCATAAATTTTTTAGTGCATAAATATCCTAACCCTAGTGATTACCTATACACGTCGACTGCAGAGTTGTGCGGCTGCCAATCAGTCTAAATATTATGATATAGGTGCCAACGGACTTTCTCGAAAATATTATTACACCTATACATTTTTGATTTGTCCACTACAAATTTCTATTAAGTACAAATTGTACTGTACATGTAATAATATGCAATCGGACGAATTTTGTTTTCGATGCGTAGGTATAGCACCCGATATTATGCACCAAAGGTTTTCAACAGCCACGACTATGAACCGCGGAATAAAACCATCTTTCAATAATTACAGTAGTTACAATCCGGAACAATAATATTTCGTAAAGTTGCAGATAAAAAAGTCCAATTAAATTTTTTTAATGAGAATAATTTATAAAATTAAACAGTCAGTTGTGTATTTATCAACCTCCTCATTCGTACGACATTAAGGGTGTTTATGCCGGTTTTTTCAATTTTACGAAATTCTAATAAAATTTGAAACTCATATTTTATATTTTAGTTACTACCTTCATAATAATACTTTTCCACTAATCTACAGCTCGTCACCTCGATACCTATTTAGGGGGCTTAATGCGGTTTATTATATCAATGAAAATGACTTCACAGGAAAATCTTTCACGCCCTGTAAAATAGTCAGATTTTGTAAGTTTATTTTTTATTTAAAAGAGAGAAAAATTTTTTGATCAGATTAAAGGCCGGGTTTTCATTTTATGAAATATAGTATAGAAAATATAGTATAGAAAAATACGTTTGAAAAAGAACAAATATTATGCATTATTCAAATGCAAGTTTTAGCTTCTATAATTATAACTTTTAAAATCGAGCTTTGATCTGACCTGCAAAATGTTTTCTTCTTTTAAATAAAAAAAACAATTAACAGAGTCCAACTATTATACAGGGCGTAAGAGTTTTTCCTGTAAGATATGTTTTTATACTAAAAAACGCACCAGTTCCGACGCCCTTAAGTTAAATTCACCTATGCGACACTGCTTGAATTTGAAAAATAATAGTAGATGAACAAATATAAAAAAAATTGTAACACCATAAGATTTAAGTAATATGTTTCTTATTGGTTAGTTTATAATTAAAAGAGGTACACTAAAATATATTTTTAAAAAGAATGGATACTCCGTCCCATCAAAGGGTCACACCCTTTCTAATTCAAGCACTGCTATGAAATACATATTCGTATAACATCGGATACGAACGATTATTAATTGTTATTCTGATATTATTGTTGCTATTTATATGCATATATTATTATGTCAAATTTGAGTCGACGTCATGTTCTTGTACATAATATTTAATTGTTATTGGGTAAATATTGTTATAGTTTAATCTTTGTGTCAGCTGTATTTTAGAATGATGATAGAGAATATTATGTACTACAGTCTACAGATCACACTATATAAATAAAAAATTTACAAAACTTAATATGTAGCATGTCCAGGTGGTTTATTGCTGAACCCTGATGTTTTGAAGGTACTCAGATAGGGTGTCCATGAAAGGATTTGAATGTAGTGTAGTAAATTATTTCAAGCTACTATACAGATTAAATATTATTATTATTATTATTAATTTATATGTACCGACCAACCAGTTATGACCTATGAAACAAGATTCTGTGGGACCAGCGCAAAATGTCCACGCAGTCTCCATTGCGCAAATAAATAAATGGGTAGTACCTATACTTACTCGTATTATTAATAATTTACATAAAATAATATTTTTCTTTTCCCTTATCTTAATCTTAAAAATATATATTTATTAAAAACGTGTAGAAATCTATAACGATATGCTGTTCTGAGATTTTAATTTCTTTTAAGTATATAATATAAGAGTCATAGAGAAAAGAAATACAATTGATTTGAATAATAAATATATTCATTGGTAATGTATTGCAGTTAAGTAAACATGTATATATTTATCTGATCCCCCACAGCTATCTTGAAAACTACGGCGGTTTTAACTTATTTTCAAATATGGAATAGTGCACACACGCGACGCCGTATTTAAAAATCTTGTTATAATCGTAATAGATTGAATTTTTGTAATATTATTGTTATTTAAAATCAAAAATTCAAGTATAATGACATAAATATCAATATGTACCTATATTACGCATAATTTTGGAAAAACGTAGGTATATAAATATATATATATATTACACTATTAAAGTACACCTATAATCTATATAGTATAATACTGTATTTATAATCTGAAATTGTTGTTGTTGGTAATTAATATATAAATTATTCAATTATTGATTATATGTATAAAAAAATCTGCTATAAATTGGAAACTTGAACGTGATAAATCATTATTATTTATACTATTCATATACAAACAGTAGGATAATTTGTATCATACGCATAATATTATTATACTACTTATATACCATCCCACATTCGGTTTGTCTTATACCATCGCCATGGCTGCTGCCGAATTCCGAAATACGACCGGGTCAACTCCGGGAGGTAGGTCGAGTGACTGTGTCGCGCAAAAATAAGTGATGTCTGATGTATAAATTGAAAGAAAGAGGAAGAGGAAGAGAGAACTGGAAAAAGAGAATATATATACGACGGACGCGGGATGAAAAAAATATAGAAGAGGATGAAAACTCGACCCCGCCTGGAGGAGGTATTGTGGTCGCGGCAGAGATATAGGATATACCATTCGCCCCGCCAATCATCTAGCGGAAAATGTTTTCAAAGACAACAAAAGCGCTTCTAAGCAATTAATAACCTCTCGTCTGTTTGTTTGTGTTGCATCGCAAAAGTTTTGGCCACGGAAAACCGGCACCGATAGAAACAAAAGTAAGTACTCACACACACACACAAATATATACATATACGAACGGGCGCGGTGTATATATATTATATATAGATAGATGTCTGAGCATCTGTGTATAGCTCGGGACGCGTGTGAACCACTTGCGGCGGCTGTGGTCCCGCGGGCGAGCGGCAACGACAAATGGATTTACAAGCGGTTATACACGGCGGCGGTATACAGCGAGTGAAAAATACGCACGGAGCGGCGGGGACGACTAAATTTAGCGTTTTTCTTTCGGAGGTTTCGAAAAAAATTTCCCGGCGAAAAGGGGCCTAGTTAACGGTATTGGAAAAAAAAAACAATGCGTATAGTCTTGATTTAACGCAACTGCGGCCGTCCGTCAAGTCGACGCGCGTTTCAACACTTCTCCCTGCCACGGCGGCGGCGGCGGCGGCCCATATTATATCGTTTATACGCGTCGACAAATTATTGTTTCCACCGGGCGCGCGTGTATTATTACACTTATATGTATATATAATGTGTAGTGCGCGGCAATGATTAATGGTCTCCGGTGGCTTTAGACGCGACGTGTCGCTCTCCACCCTAACGAGACGATATTTGTCCGACAAGCTTTTTTTCTTCCCCCCCCACCCCCACCCAAACACTCTCTCTTTCTCTCGCTCTTTCCATTTTGTCGCCAGAAAAATATCGACAACCGCAGCTCGACGGCGGGCACACTTAAATATAGAGGCTACGATGATGTGTACATACTCGACAAAAAGCCAAGTCGTCTAACACAAATATATAATATTATTATTTATTACACGTATTTGTATATAGGTATAGGTACTTCCTTCAATCCCCTGCACGTAACACGCTGATACATATACTTTACGGGTTTGTAAAGTAGACGATATTTTTGTTTTTTTTTATCTGTTATTCATATGTCTATACTCGCATAAAGGAAATACTTATTTCTGCGTTTTATGGTAAATATACTGACCAGCTGCTTTAAGTGGATTAAAACAACAAAGTTGAAAAGAAAGTTTTTTTTTCAGTTTGAAAACTTAAAAAAAAAGTAATAACTCAACCAAGTTAAAGTAATTATGCTACTATAAAATATTATAATCAATAACCACAATACCTAAATAAATAAAATTGCAGTCTACATAATATTATTATCTATTGCGTAAGGGATAATCTCGAAAATAACATTTAAGTTTTAATCTGCTCCTATAATGAATTTATTAAATTATTAAAATGTAACGAAAATATGAATATAATATTTTTTAAGATTAATACTGTATAATATACTTACTAAAATAAACTAATTTTCTATACAAATGGGTACAATTTCGTTTCAACTTGTAACTATAAATATTTTTAGAATATTTTTATTTTGTTGTTGTTCTCTATTAATAGTCTATACATAGTTTGATTTTAAGTTCCAACTTCACCGATATGTTTGTATAACAATAATTATGGATAATTGTATTCACCCATCGCATCATATAAGCGATGATTTGATAATATATTAATATATTATGTATATTATAATGTTACGGGTACCCCGTTTGTGTGTATACTATATACATTTGTACACATCACAGTCAAACCGCAGGCTGAAATCGAATACGATATTTCCGGTCTCTCGAAATATGGTCAAGATCTTTAACCCACATGATGATCGTGCAGATACTTATCCCATAATGTTATGTTTGAAAACGATTTCCTGGTCCACTATTGGTTTATAATTACGTATTCAACATTCATGTGTGTGTGTGTGTGTGTGTGTGTCTGTGAGTGTACGTTTTATGTATAGGAATGTTGCGCACACGAGAGTATTTTATATCTGCGCACACGTCTGATCGCGCGCGTATACGTATAGGCCAGGTATATCCACTCCTTAACCATACATAATATATTATATTAATATACATCCTAACTTGATATAAGTGTTACCTTTTGTTCAGCGAAAGTGCGCGGGCTAAACCTTTAACCGTTCCAATGTATAATATATGCAGATAGCAGATTATATTTATATATAGTACTTATACGAAAAAGATAATAGTATAGAAAATACAAATTAGGCCCAAGCATTGTATATATTATACCTACATCATGCATGAGGCACTAATGCACGATAATACAATATAATAACTATAGAAATTGAATATAGTTGCAAAAGATAGTTTTTACTTTTTAGGACTAGGATAAATACACAATATTATACGAATACCATACGCCATACGATAACTCGTGATGTATAGTCATATTATGTGCTACATCCGAATTGGTTCCCGTACCGAAAATTCGACATTCTGCTAATAATTGGTTCCCGATATTAATAAAATATATGCGACAAACGTTCTGATTCCAACTGGAATTTTTCTATTACCTAACTAAACTTTAACAGATACTATTTGTGTGTGTGATGAATACACTAGCTGGTTTACTAGGTATAGTACCTATATATATAAAAAAAATTGTATGGTTTTATTATCTTGTTTCACGTTTTACACATTTGATATCTAATCTATAATTTAATAACAAATCTGGGCAATTGTGTGCAATGGCTAATGAACATATTTCCATATTTTATGATAATAATTTTTTAAATTATTTAAAACTTTTTTTTTGATCTTAGCTCTACCTACATATTTTTCATTTAATAGTGCAGCTCCCGACTCGCAAGTCTTTTCTCGCTGGCCACCCTTGATATATAATATTCCTATTATATATGACTAAATAAAATACAATTTACGAAATTAAAATGCGTTACGTTTTTAGATTTATAATAAGCCTGACGTATATATATTTATATACTATTTTTTTATTTATTAAATTAATTGTTTTAATACATTTTTGTTTTCACAATAATGACTTATATAGTATTATCCATAATAAATGAAAAACAAAATTTAAATTGGCATTAATATTATTTTATTGGCTTATTATATTATATTAGGTACCTATGAAGATATAGCATATGTTTGAGTTTAATCATTAAGAGTTCAGATAACATATAATAATATTATACTACCTACCAAATACAACCTCATACATTAATATTATTATTTTATTTGAATTTGGTTATAATAATTAAAAAGTGTATAACAATTTTTTTTTTAAAACCCAATAATACAATTTTTAATTAATAAAAACTATAACCGGGAAACAATTCGGTAAACGAACCTATGTATAGATCCCTACGTAGTCCTGCAGCGTAACCTGCAGGTATCTCTTATGTATATATAATACCAACAAGATGTTTCGCTTTATATATAATAATATAATATACATGTATAAATATTGTATAATATAGGTACCAATAATACAGATAATATAATGTATTAAATATATATATATATAAATAATATGGTTACGCGATATATTGTGTGTGCTTCGGCAAGAGAGGAGGGGCCGCCGCGGTATAATATATTTTGAGATCGGTTACCATTTTATTTGCTTTGACGCCTGTGAAATTGGCCGTTTAAAAATGTACATACGCAAAGATTATTTTATCATATATGTATACGCTCCGGGGGATGATGTTTTCATTGTGTGCGTATTTTATGGGTGTGTGTGTGTGTGTGTGTGTGTGTATATATATATATGCTCGTGTTTGTATATATGTGTTCGTACCAATATATATATATATATTCGCCGTCCCCCTCGGCCCCCTCCGGTGACGACGGCGGCTGTCGTGTGTACTTAGCTCCGCCGCATTAATCTAATGGCCGGTTTGTTATTTCAATCGGACATAATACGCACCTTATACGCCGCCGATGTGCCATTTTTTTCCCTTCCACTTCATTATCATTATATAGAAGAGCGCGTATTATATTTGTATTATGTGCGTTATATATTATAGGCGCTCGATACAGCAAAAACGATTTGAAAGAATAATTGTTGTTTTTTCGGTTTTTTTTTTGCCCCAAACAACGGCGAATTTTTCGTATTGTTATGTATTTTTTTTTTTTTTCGTAACATTACATTATAATATTGTGCTTATAATAATATGTATATAAACTGCGTATAATATAATATAATTGTATTATATAATAATAAATTAGTATATGCCCGGGCTACAATAAGACACAAATACGCCGCGCGCCGGTCGCGTACCTACCGAGGCAGAATTGATACCTACATAATATTATAGAATATTTTCCTATCTCTCCACAATTGAACAGTATGTATTAAAACCGATTGAATCGATTTCGTAATTTCAATGTACGTATCATATTATACCTATTTATACGTACGTCTTATTCACAAAAGTGCTTTATAAATTGAATCGACTACACAGGTACCAATATGCAGGTATACCTATATTACATAAGTAGGTAGCTGGTAGGTGCCTCCTTTATCTCGGAATTATTCATTTGAATATTATTAAATACCAATTATCATCATCTGTAACTCGTCTTGTTCTTTAAAAGCCGATGATTTATTATCGTGATATTTTTTTTTTTAATTCGAACTGTATAATAAAAATCTATATTTCACGCATGCGTCGACCGCAGGAATATAAAATTACCTAGGTAATTTCATAAATTAGCTATTATTCTTCATATAATACGCGTATCAATATTATATTATAATCGTATATATTATATAGTACCAGTATAGAGGTGGCTGTATATTGATAGGGAAAAAACGTATATCAATGCGCAATAATAATAATAACCACCCGGATAGAAATATTTCCCATATAAACGCGCATAATAACTGGAGATTGTGTTAAAATAAAATAAAATATGATTGACGTCGAGTGCCTAAACCGATATATATATATGTGCGGGTATATAAGAATGTACATGCAGCTGATTGCGGCCGTGTGAACTTTCGTTTAGTAGGGCCCTGGACCGGAGGCTGTGATGTGCGCACACACACGCGAGGCCATATATGTGTGTGAGTTGAATTCTACGCACATGAGTGGTGACGTCGGTGTTACGAGACAGTGGCGGCGACGGGTCAAATTTGAATTTTATCGCCAGGGGTGGAGACCATTCTGCTGCAGTGGCGGCAGCAGGTGACAATATATATAATATAGTGAAATATAATAAAATAGCATAATGGGCACTCGAAATGACGTCCGAATCACCTTTATATATGTATAGACAACTACCGCGGTGGTCTCCGGCGTTTTTCTCTCTTCGCCACGTACGTATTATAGGTAGGTAGAACGCACAACACAGCACATCATATTATTATTATTATTACTATTATGTACACGATGAAATTCCACAGGGGATCAAGGCGGCGACGACGTGTTATTTTCGCCCTCGCCAGCTCATTGTCGTCGTCACCGGATTTTTTTAACAAAAATCACCATCGCGCGCTATGTAAACGTTTAATATAGACCCTTTTCGTACTATACAACAATAGTATATAATCGCACGCCCGTTAGTTTTGCGGTCGTCCTCCACCCCCGCGCTCTACACTATAGTCGTAACATATTATATATTTTATTCCATCGTGTACCTACCTAAATATATCGTATGTGCGCGTGTGTGCAGTGCGCCAGCCAAGTGTGGAAACGCATTTTGTACACACACACACACGCTGCTTCTGAACCGAATAAAATTTAATCCACCCCGTCTGTATACATACGTTGCACTCGCTAATACGCGAACCACCGTTGTACCCTGAAAAGGCCACATGCGACGAATTTAATACTGATAATATCTAAGAATAATACATAATATACCTATATAGGTATATATCTAATATATATTGTGCACACTATATTATCGTGGGGTATACACAGGGCTTACAGCGTGGATACATCATACATATAATAACGGCATCATAGTTAGTAATATAATATACAAAGCACCCTGACGGCGTGCCTATATATATATATATACCTACCTAACCTATATATTATACGGATAATAATAATAAAAAAATACGCCACCCGGAATGGGGTATTATATTATGATATATACATTGTACACCCCTATATAGGTACATTATCGTTACTGTAGCACAACGCCATCACTATACCTATTATAATATAATAATATACTATTATTGTACGTATAGCTTATATACATATATATACCATACGGACGCAATACGATGAGGCGCATACTCCATTATGTTTATCGATTCGTATATGCCTCCGATAACTGCACCCATCAGGTGTGAGGCGTAACTTACTAGACAAACTATTATTATAATACGTACATTACACAGCGGGGAAGCCCACACGTTACAAAATATAATATAATATCGTATACAAATAACTGAAATAAGTTTCAGGTGAATACTTTTTATATTGACACACGAACGGTATCAATTATATTGTTAAATTTTACATTCAACAGTTAATGTCAATCTTCAAGTTAAACTTGAAGTGTAACGTGACGTGTTCGATGAAATTCGACAAATCGGCTGCATAAAATGTACCCTTTAAAATAATATGTCACATAAAAACTAATTTTTTCAATTATTCAGCAATATGCCGCTATATAAAATAAAATAAATTTAAGATATAACTATGTAAATGTTTATATATAATAACACAATACTTCCCAACTACCTATACAATGTATCAGTGTTTGGAAGGAACGAGTTAGTTCTAAAAGGAGTTCCAAAAGGAACGGATTCCTGGAACGAATAAAAAAAGAACGAGAAAATGAACTAGTTCTTTTTTTCAAGGAAAAATAACAAAATTGTTCGTTCCTTTCTAGTTCCAATAATTTATACAGATAAGTATGTAAATAATTGAAATTAAGATATTATATTTTTTTTAAAGTGTTTAATGTATATTGCTAATTGGTGATCGTTATCGACTATCGACGTTATACAATCGATATACGTTGGCCAACAATTTAATTTTAAAGAAAACCTCAAAATAGAATTATAAAATATGAACGTTCTTGTATAGGTATTATATTAGAATTAAAAACTAAAGAAGTATGCATATGAAAAAAAAAAACATTAATGATTAAGTAAGAATTTTTATTTTATTTGGAACTAAAAAAGGAACTCGTTCATTTTCCAAAGGAACGACAAAGGAACGAATTCTTTTTTTTTTTAAGGAACAAGGAACGGAACGAATTCCTTTTTATAAAGAACTTGCCAAACACTGCAATGTGTACGCTATAATGATATATATCATAATATGCACATAGACCGCATTACAACACAATTAATGTTAATCGTTATGTATTAAATTATATTGGTATATTATTATTTATTACCAAATTGTAGGGTTGTAATTTAATGTACTATAATATTATAATATGAATATATCTTGGATTTTACACTATAATAATAATATATAATATATAATTTGTACACTGTCACAATAAACTCGCTATATACTTATATTATGTTTCTTAACAATAATTACTAACGACGACGTAATATAATGCCTGGTTATAGCGGTTATAATGGTTGGCTAAGTTTTTATACTAAACATTTCATACCGTACTTATATAGATACATAAAAATATCCCAAAAGGACAATAACAGCAAGAATAACAATCAATAAATAAATAATTAAAATCATTAATATTTGCCTATTAACACGCAGGAGCATAGAATATTATATATTATCATTAAATTGTATAATTTATAAGTCTTATCAATTGCCAGATATCATGATTAGTGTTACTGTTGAATTTATAAATTATTGACACTGAACCGTACGCGTTTACAATAGATCAACCTGCACGTACTGCACTCGTCATATGCATCTTTGTTTTTTTTTTTTGAGCGGCTTACGACGTTGGGAGATGTCCAAATAAACGTTATATTAGTGGCCAAAATACACTTTTGACAAATAGTTGAAGATCAAAATTGTACAGTTAAACTTCAGATGAGAAATATATACATACGCACCTATATATTATGTTTTTAGTAGTATATCTAAAACTAAAATTAGAAACTAGACTTCTGGGATTTGAAATTTCGAAAATGTATTTACAGAAGTGCATAATACTACATATTATATAATAAATATATATAAGTATAACTTTTATGGTCAAAAAAAATACATATTTCTAAGCATAAATAAAGGATAAAAAGCTGCAGTGATATAAAAATGAATTAATAGTGTAATATAATTATTCCAAAATCTAATTTGAAAATGATTTACTACGCAGGCAAATGTAATATTCAATACTTGTAATATCAAAATATGTGATAGTCAGTACAAATAATCAAGACAAAAAATATTTGTTGCCAATTTCAGCCACTAAATCATTATTTTCAAATTTACATAAAAATAAAGCATAAAAATGAATATCTATAGACTATAATATAAAAGCCTTAAGGCATTAAAGCATAATATTATATTACAATTTCGCTTAAAACAATTATTTTACTTTTTGGCACCTTCTTACTATGCACTCGACAGCTTAAACAATTAATATTTACGATCGTGTCCAACTTCATAAAGTAACTTTTTTCAAATTTTAATGAACAATATACCGACGGAAAAAGATAAAAGTAATTTATCTTTTATCTTATTTTGGCCAATAACTCGTAATATATATAGTTGCGGGCCGAAACAACAAAGATTTTTTTTATGACCGAAAAGGTTGTCACTCGATAAACCGTATTCATTGAATAATCTAAACCATCTGTAGTATAATACGCGTATAATAAACCTAAGCCTACGTATACATTTAAATATATATTATACTTTACAGCCAACTTTCAAAATATTTCGAATTTATTTTTTTGGTTAAGTAAAATTACGGGTTTTTATGCTTTGGGTTAGCGGTTTTGTCTTCAAACTTCGCAACATAAACATAATGCTAATTTCAACGTAGCAGCATTAAAGCCCTTCAAAGTCAGCCGGGCGAATAGTTTTAAAGTCGGTTTTATGCATGAGGGAGAATATGGTGAAAAGTTTTATTCAAATTTCTTCGTGATTTGAATAAAACGACGGTTTCGCAATATGTTTTATCAGATACTGATTTCGAATACAAATCTCGTCGTAGAATACATTGACGTAAATCTACGGTAACCACGGAAAATGGCGTATTCCCGAATTTTTATATATTATAGGAATAAAAACATATTATTATAACCTTACCCAAAAAGGACGTAATACTTTCATTGTCAGACCCATTGTTTACTGTGTTATTACGCGAATCGATCGGAAATTATTTGTTGAAATCTAGGAATGGTAAGATATAATTTCTAATATTGTTTATACCGTAATATCTATTGCCTAAAGAATTACAAAGACATTCGGTATATTAAGTCTTATCGATGATACAGTATATATAATAGTATACCTATATATAGGCAGTAATAGTGTGTCTACTATACGCGGAAGGAATAGTATAAACATTATTTTAACCATCTACAACTTTATGTTATGCAAAATTTGACGTCGTTTTAAAACCAATACAATGTGTAGGCATGCGCACTATAACATGTAATATATTTTATCCAATGATTTCTCGTTTAGAATCTACGCTCTACAAACATAATATTATAGTAGACTTTCCGCGGTAACCAGACAGACTATAATATTGAGAGTACGGGAGTATAAGTAATACTCCGCTGCGAGTCGAATAAAATCCAAAATATAATATAAACAATTATGATGACGCTCGACGACACCGTATTACGCATGGTTACGTTCGGAAGGCAGATAACGCGACGATATGTTACATAATAATAACCGCGTTAAAAACACGCGACGCGATATTACAATACAATTATTAATATATTATATATACGGTCATCGCTCGGCGGTATAACAATAATAGTATTTCTGTGTGCGCGACTGTCTGTATAAGCGTGTGTCGCGGTCGGTTATTGTATGGCGAAAGGGTTGTGCCTATTGTTCGCGTACACAACACACACTCACAAACGCACAGACGCACGCAATAGTATTTTATGTATATATTGTTGCCAAGTGACAAAACGAACGGCGGCGGCGGCAGTAGATATTGTGCGTAGAGTGAGCGGCGTCGGCGGCGCGCGAGTTTCCCGGTAATCCCTCGCCGAGTATAAAACGAGGTCTGCGTGCGGTCCCGCAGATAAACAAACGTACCCTGCCCGGGCGACGGCGGGAACACTATTATTTGCATATCAATTATCGGATACTCTTTTGCGCCCCTCTCTCGCCCTCCGCGTCCTACTTCTACCCCCATACCGCATCCCACCGCCTCCGGACTATAAGCCCGCCGAGTCCCCCTTCCGTAAATTCTAATTGCGTACATACATACATATATATATATAATATAATATGCATTAATATATAATATATATATATATTATAAGCATAAATGTTGACGAAGACGAGCCACGCCAAAACACCGCCCCGTGAAATCGTTTGTATACATCGCACTATAGCTTTAGTATAGTCGTAGCTATTGTTATACTTCTGTCCTCTCATCGAGTTATTCATTTTTTCGCATTTCCCTCCTCTCTTTCGCCCTGAGGCACGCCGCTGCTGCTGCTGTGAAGTCAAACCGCGGTCCCTCGGTTACAATAGTATCGCACTTTTCGGTTCAACTCTAACCCCTGCGCCACCACCAATTCAATATTTTAGTCCCATAACGTTTGATTTCCCGGAGATCGGTAGTTAAAAGGTTTTTCTGAAATGCACACTGTCCTCAGCAGTCGACTTTAAAGATGTTAGCACGACAGTCGTACGTTGTACGTATACATACTATTAAACACACCACACCCAATGGAGGAGCTAACGTAGCAGCTGTTTCACAACGAAATCATAAGGTCAGTTGTGACTTGTGACAATAATAGTAGATACTTAAATAATACTATAGATAATACATTTAGTCTATTACATTCAACTAAGTTTTTTTTCGATTGGTAATCGGGGAAATAAAACACTGACCGCAATAAAATTATGAATTAATAAATGTCCATCAAATTAAAAAAAAATAAATTGTAGTGCTTTGTTTTCCGGGGAGATGGTATTTTGCGCCAATTTTAGTACTACTATCGCTCCACCAATAGATACATAATTTAAGTGCGTATGTAATCTGCACCAAAATATAAATAACCAACATAATATATAGCTTACGGGCATCTAAACATTAATTTTAGTAATCTACGACACTACAAAAAACCAAATTGCATGATAATATTTAATCTGCTCCACAATTTGAATTTCAATCGTTGGAATTAACAAGATAAATCTACCGAGCTCACATCAGTTATACCACGTCATAATATGCTGCGAATAAAAAAAGTGGCATATTAGAACATGAACAATTGGACAATGAATTCTAGGATTCCTGACTTTTACATATTTTATTATTAACTGAAATATTACTTATTCGTACACTAGGTACGTGTACACCTACAATTACAAGAAGCTTACATTTTTTTCATTCTTCTTCATGTACATTTTAATAATTTTACTTGTAATGCACCTACGATTATTCAGCCGTAAGTCATGTCAATATGTCATGTACACAATATATTATGTACCAACAGTTCTTCGCGATACATAGGTATTCGAATGTCCGATACTCTTCTCGAATCTGACCCAAGTTTCGATATCTATAATATAATGCTAAATTATTTTCTATTTATATAACGTATAATATTATAGTCGATAAACTCGCCTAGAAAAGAAACCTGTGTCATGTGTATGCGGACCTCACCATGTGCGGCAAATGTGTACTTCGCGATGATCGACGCGAATCTTTTACAGAGAAACGATTTAATTTGTCAAAATACCACGTTCTCGATAAAATGCAATTGTGTATATGTATTTAAACATTCAGCAGAATAAACGCGTATATATATATATGTAAGGGGTGAAGAGGCGTCTTGACAACCAAAACCTTATAGTGCGCGTAGGCGGGAGATATTTGCACACGGCATACCACCGCACATGTGTCTCTCACCATACAACGCCTACCGGATATTGGATTTTTTTTTTTTGGCATTTTGTAAATCGTCCTCTCGTCAGAAATAGCCCAGGGTACCCTTTTTCTTTTTTTCTTGCCCCTCGATCGAGTGACCCTCTTCAACACCCCGACGAGTTTGACCGTTCGCCCCCGCGATTACCGGAGTTATTTTCGAGTACGTCAACAGGAAATGATGGATTCGTCGGTGGTACTCATTATAATGTATTACACTTATTATTATATTATAATATATACACGTTCGTTATACACAAGCTGACGTAAATTAAGGATATTATATATGCGTTTTGTCTAAAGATAGTCGAATTTGTGTGGGATCAATTATGACCCTATATCAAATAAACAAGTACGTATTACCAAGAATTTCAGCGGAAGTGTATATTATAGAAAATATATACATTGTTGGTTGCAGTGCATTGTTGTTGAATGTCCATTACTTGCGTATAGTAGAAATCAGCTCTTGCTATTAAAACGATCAAAATATTTACCAAAAGTTTTTTTCATTTGAGTAACTAAATATTTTCTAAACTATTTTCCAAGATACGGGATATAAATATTTATTTTTATACTTATTGTTTAATGCTAATTTAATTGATTTACGTAAGTCTGTAAGTAGGTACCTACCTTTTCAAAGTGATCAGAAGGCTTTTAATTGCAATGTGATTGACATTTATTATTCCAACCAAACCCATTGAACTTAAAGCGAATATATTTACAATAAAATATTATTGTTTGTAAATACTGTTTTGTTTGTGCAATTGGTTTCAAAATTAACTTGATTGTTTTTATATTTTAATTGTAAACTTCCGTATAAATTTTTGTTATGAATTGTTTGTCTTAACTCATATAATTTATTCAATATAAGCAATCGTTTTAAATAAGTACTATTGCAAATATAGTAAAATATATATTTGTTAAGAAATTTAACAAAATTACATTACTAATTAGATGTTGAAACTTTAAAGTATTAACTATTGAATCATTATTAATTAAAAAAAAATTAATTTGAAGTCATGTATAGGTACAATTAATGGATTTAATAATATTTTTAACAAATTGTAAATGTACCTATATCATAGACCATGAAATTAAAAATATCACTGAAATACTATAAATTAGGATATTATATATTATATAGTATTATAGTCATTAAAACGTTAATAATAAAAAATAATCTATAAACAATTTTTTTATCAGAAGATATTATTATAAAATATCAAAAGTGTATATTTATAAAATAATAATATTGAGGACACCATATTTCTCGAACGTCAGTATTTGTTTTTAATAAATTTAGCGCGTACGTTTGAAGATCTGAAAATAAAATACAGAAATAAAATGAAATAAAATGAAATATAAAGCGTTAAAAAGAAATGTTTTATAAATAAAATCGGTCGAAAAGTTCGGTGACAAGTTTTTATTTTTTATTAGAGCACGTGTGTGTGTCGTTACGGTGTTTGGAAAGCAGCGGGACCGAAACCGTTTTGTCGGGACCAATTTTTGTTTGTCTTGGACCATGTGCATTGTTGACTGCAGCGACCCTGTTAATTATTAATCGGTCTTTAATTGAATTACACGGTTTATTTCCATCCTGGCGACGAGACGAGCGACCACTTCCACCCATTATCCTGCAAGTGTGAGCAAAATTAATTGTACCAATTTAAAAATTAAAAGACAAGTATAATATTATAATATTGAATAATTTACATTGTTTTATTTTTTTTTGTTTTTACTAATATAACTGCGTGTTCTATTTGCGAGTGTTTAGTGTATACCTATATATATAAATCGAATGCGTCATAAATGTCCATTATTGATATTAACTATACATCAGCTTTTAATTTTAAAAAAACTTTGTTGCCTCGATAACATTCATTCTATTACACCATTATAGGTAGGTCACCTACACCACATTTTTAAGATAGGCTATTGACCCTATATAAGGTTACAGTAGTATAACACGACTAGCGTTTTATTTTAATTTTATCATTCAGCATGATTTTAAAATCAATACATTCATTGGTCCGTTCAGAAATAAAATTCAAATTAATTAAATTCCAAATTTGGCAGATGGCTGCAGATACAATGTTTTTCTTTATAATTAACCATGCCTGCATTCACATAATAATATAACATATAAACATTATAGTCACTAGCATACTATTCAATTATACCGTATATATTAGGTATAAAAAATAAAGGGATGTTCAGATGTTCTATAATATAGGGATATCTATATGTGTATTGCAAACCTATTTTATAATATATACTATTTATGCTATAGGTACCTACTACGCTGCAAAATATAGATGTATAAAATATAAATCCACCTTACCTACACACGAGTATACTACATTCGTGAAACTATAATAAATTATTAATAATGGTCGTATAGATGCGTTGGAGTATAAGAGAGCTGTGAGTAATAAAGGTATTATGTATAGCCGTATTATAGGAGACTTAATAGTGTATCTACGTTTCTTACCTTAAAGCTTCGATCCCGAACAAAGGTGTCGGGCGTTTCATCGGACCGGAAGTGATTAACGCAAAGTTTTTACGCCATCCTCCCACTTAATAAATTTAAATTTTTGATGATGAAAATTACATTTATTAACATTAAATGATTAAATAAGAAAAAAATTGGACAAAAATAAATAAATATGTTTTTATAGAATGACAAGCATTGATTTTATAGTTAAATAACGGTACATGAGCATATTATTCGGTGACTGAATAATTTATAAGTGCAGGGTTTTGAAGATATGTCAGCGAATCAATGAATTAATTATTTATTATCAAAATTACAATTTTATATTTCTATTATTGTCGTTATAGTGGGGTCAACGTGTGTGATTTCCCAAGTGACGCGACATTACGATGTTGTTTTTATTTTCTTAGTCACTAACAACAACTTTATATTTTCAATTCGATTTTATTTAACTGTCGTCCGTTTGTATTTCCGGTCGGGACTACAAAACCTATAGTATGCTGCCATACGGCATAAAATACATAAATTAGTACCAGTAGTGCCAGGCTGTTGCATTTTGGGGTTCCATATTATTTTATAAATTGGTTGAAGTTTGTATATTGTTTGGAATATTCACATGGTTTTCATTGGCAAAGCATATAGGTAAACATAGGTATAATCAAAAACCATTTACATATTTTAAGGTCTCATTATAGAAATCTAAATTTTAATTCATACACCCTTTTAAATAAAAATCAACTAAAAACAAAAAAATTTACGCTTGAACATTATTTTGTAAATTAGTTACATATGCGAAGCCCAGTGCACCGCTATTCCCCTCTCCGCCATCACAAACACTACTTTAGTTCGAGCACTGGAGACAAGAAGCGTCGTAAGTATAATATTATTTAAACGAACATTGTGATGTGTCCCACTGCCACGTGGGCAAGGTGTGTCTCAAACACTTGCGGAGTTTCTATATAGTACATTAGTACAGACATTTTCAAATGATACGTTAAAATTCGGGTGGGAAGGGGGACTAAATCTTTGTCAAGACTTCAGGAGGCAAAGTCCTACTATTCCCCCCCCCCCCATAGTTGCACAACTGTATTGCTGAGAGCGACCGTTAGTATATGATAATATGCAATAAAAATATGGGGCAGTTTATTATGTCTTAGATGATCTGTTACTGAATGTCGACTTCAAACGATACTGCATATTTCAATAATCCTTGCTGCATAATATATTAATTATTTCGATTTAGTCTTTTTTTACAATCCATTTCACACGATTTTGGGAACCCTTTATAACCACATCTCACCAGCACACAGTGAAATTTAAACTTCAAGTCGAGGAAAACCTAATAGACAACTAATATAAATAAATGTCATAGAAACGATTTTATATTTTAATGTGTATAATTTTATAAATATATATCATACTAGCTGACTAAATTCTAACTTTTATAAGATTCAAACTTTGTTCAATTCGTTATAAATTATAATATTTGCAAATATTGGTGTAATGGTTTAATAGGTACCTACTGTTCGAAAATTTAAAAAAATAGAAAAAAAGAAAATATTTAATTTTAAATTTACAGATATATTATAGTACCTACCTATAGTAAACTAATAAGTAGCTTTTTTTTCTTACGAGTAATTCGTAATAATTGTTAGTATGGGTAAATAAACAAATATATGGTTATGAATTATGATTTTAATCCGCGTGAGTAAAAAATATAGCGACCAAATATCAAATATACAGGTTAAAATTATTTCCAATTATTATCATAATTACAATTTTATATTATGTAACCAGTGGCAACCATATAAGCGTATTACACAATAAAAAAATAAATACTAATTTATACTATTACTATTATAATATGTAACTAATGCGGTAGCCATTTATAAACAAAAAACAATTTCGATTTCTATCGTGAGAATCTTAATATAATGGGTGACTGTGTTAGCAATGCGAATTTTGGAAAATCTTTTCTTAGTGCACTATTCTATGGTGGTACCGGTTCAAAGATACTGTCAAAATGTCAAGTCCCTATATATCATAGTTAAAGCTCTACGTTGATCAGTCAGTCATCAGGACACGTTCGATTATATGTATAGTTGATAATTAAATGTATTTTAGCTACTAACTAGTATTTTTATTTGTAAAAACCTATATTTTTACTATAGAAATGTTAACACAATCTTTAGATACCCACTATATGGAAATTTCTTAAAAGCTTTCTATAGCTACGTTATAACTTATATGAAGGTATCTACTTATAACTAATAAATAAGAAGTTATATTAATAATCAGTGGCGTAGCCAGAAATTTCGTATGAGGGGGGCTAAGTAGGTATACAAGTACAATTTGTCTTTTATTTACACTTTTTATTTTTTTATTAATCTTGATAAAGTTTTCTAAAGACAACGCAGTCAATGGAGGGGGGCTCTTTAGCCCCCTTAGCCCCCCTGGCTACGCCACTAGTAATAATAGCTACCTGTATTCGATATAGGTAATTTTTTTACTTTCTCAATACCCACCTATTATTGAAATATATATTGTGAAAAACTGTCTACAAAATATTAACCACTGAGATGCAAATATGGTATAATATGATACTAAATGCAACTAAACTAGTATAATATGACTTCTATGTTTACATAGATTAGTTTTTTAAGTTCAATATTATTTTTTATTTATCAATGTTTCCTAATATAAAACCTCCTTATGACTTATTCATTATGTTATTAGGTATATGTATATTGTATAAACTATAAACTATAAACTATTATTGATATTTCTTGGATTTACTTGGCAAGTTGCGTTGTTGCTATATGTTTGACCTCTCTCCATGGCTCCACCCTTGGAAAGCTATTAAACCAACCCCGCCACCCGTTGGGTAGTCTGAATTTATATAGCCCTGCCGCAGTATGCCAGTATATAAAAGTAAAATATACACGAATTAACATAATAACTATTATATTCAACCGGGTATAGGATGTGTTATATACAAAATATACAACATAAATATATAATATAACAATGTGTACAGTCGTATCCTGATATCATATATATTATTATAATATTTTAATATTTTTTTAAAACGCTTTTTGTACCTATTAACTATAATTTAAAAAAATAGGTAACATAGGTTGGGTTAGTTTAGTATATATAATAGGCATACAAATATGCAATAATAACGCAACGATTAAAAAATAATCATGGATTTTAACTGTTATTTATTTTATAGAACATTAAAAGTTGTAATTTTGTTGTTTATTTAGTTAATTATATAATCTAATCTCTACATCGATAATCGATGTAATTATTCAAGCCCCCCCCCCAAGCCCCTCCAAGCTACCCCTCTATTTGCGCCACTGATTACATGGAAAAATTAACAAATCAGTTATAACTAATCTATATCTTCTAATATTTTATGATATTGAATAACATGGCATATGGGTAGTGACATCGTTTAATTGTTGTATTAGTTGTATACTTGTATCTATAACTGAATACACCGACTACTGGAGATAATTAAAAAATAAGCAAACTTTTTTTTAGGTTCAGCATTTCTCGTGCTTTCAGATCACCGATGTGATCCGGATCGTGAATATTAATAACAATACAATTAACACTACGTATATGTATTATTCTATTATACATCCGGTGTGACGCGTGGTTAACCGCGAGCGTCAAGTACGACCGCCAATGACGAACACGACAGTCGTCCCAGCGGCGCGGAGGTTTCGCCTCGTCCGCGTAGGCCACGCGACTCGATAAATTTTACGGTGCCGTCGCCATGGCGACACGCTGTGCTGCGACGGGGACAAAGTTCACCGGGCAGCCGTGGACGTGCGTACGTGTACAACGGGTGTGTGCGTGTGCGCCGAGTAGCGCCGTCGCCGGTGCACGCACCGACATAGTGACGGTCCCAGGTCGGGAAAACGGAATTCTGCGGCCCTCGGCGTATAACTTACCTACCGTGGAGTCCCCCCACCCGACGACCGAAAATCGTCGAGTGTACAACGTGTATAATATATTATTATTATATAAATATAATATTATGTGTGTTTGTGTGTAGTTATATCGATTATTCGTCATCCGATGAAAACAATAGGCCCAAAAACCACTCGGCCGGACGTGATTTCGGTGGAAAAAATAAAACCCAAAATTTCAGTTCCATTATCAATGCGAAATTAAGGGCGGTGCTGCTTATATATGCCAATTTTTTATTTTTTACATCGTTTTCCCAATTAGCTGTTGTATTTTTTAACAACAGATTTTTGTAATTAAAATGTGTATGACGTGATCAAGTAGAAATCTCATGAGTTATGATCTCAAAAATGTCTGTAAAACAAGATCCAATATATTTATTTAATTCATCTAATGCGTTTCAATTGTCTAGCATTTTTTATTTATCTCTATTCTGTATAATATAATATGTTGATAAGAGGAGTGGAGACTATTCACTGATCGCTATACCACTGCAGCGGCACTGCACTTTTCTAATTTGTACAAATAAGAATAATATTTATAACTATTAATTCAATAATAATTAATTTTGATATAGGTATTATCTAACATTAGTTATAAAAAAATTATATTCTACAGTTGTAAAAGTTGTCATTAAAAAAAAAAAAAATCAGATCATAAGTAGCTAGTACAAAATGAAAATTTACATTTTTACTGAAATTAATTTCTACAAACATTTTAAATGATGAACATAATATTTTCTTTTGATAGCCAACAATAATAATAGTAAATCCGTTGACTGTAGGTACCAGATTTGAAAAAATATAATATATGTTATGAATAATATACTTATATAGTTAGATGTACCTACATATTCTAATATTACAATTTACAAGTTTTCAAAATTCGAAATCCTCATTGTCTACAATAATTGTAATTCACTGCAGGCTATAAATGTTTTACCCGTTTTAATAAATGTTATATTATGTAATTTAATTTTTTTCGTGTAGATATTACGGTAAGTATTTAAAAGTAATAATATTGCTAAAAATAACTTCATGTCTACATAGCTACATAATGTCATTAGCAATAATATACAGTAACTGTCAATCAGTACATAATATTATACAGTACTCATAGGAACAAATATTTTTAAATTTCAGACGTCGGTGTAACGGTGTAACCCGCACCGACACCATTTGCTTTTCGTTCTCTGTATTATAATATTATTAATATTATAATATCGGTGTACAAATAGATGGACGCGCTTGAATGGAATTTTTTCGTGGGTTTCGTATATTATATAATATATACCTATATAATATACAATATATAATATTCATGTGTGTGTGTGTGCGCGTGTATGCGTGCACGTAAGTATGTATATAACACGAGTGTACCCCGACACGGAACAGGTGGGATGTTTGTTCATGGAACACCATCCTCGTGGGTTCGGTACAGTACCCACCTATATAGACGACCACATCGTCATCATCATCATTCACAAACATAATAATATTACACGCGCGCGCGAGCGCACACACACACACACACACACACTCACACAAATGTGTATATGTGTGTGTGTGTGT
The DNA here is from genome assembly GCF_005508785.2 of Acyrthosiphon pisum. Lineage (NCBI taxonomy): Eukaryota > Metazoa > Arthropoda > Insecta > Hemiptera > Aphididae > Acyrthosiphon > Acyrthosiphon pisum. The sequence goes on from NC_042494.1 coordinate 9,999,301, forward strand.
GTGTGTACATGTTTTGGTGTACATTATGTGCACGACGTGACTAAATGATACTTCTCTCGTATTCCGGCGGCGGACCCGCAGCAGACATTCTGTCTGCAATCCGATTCCTACAGCAGCGGCAGCTCAGCTGAGGTCGTGTGCGCGAGGACGCCCGTCAGCCCCGCCGTCCAATATATATATATCGCACCAACGCGCGTGAGCCCTTTTTTTTTAAATATATATATTATATATTATGTCTGCATTAGACCTATTGATCATTTTTGTCTTGCCGGCCTCATAATTAATGTAAACGTTTTCGTGGAAATGATTAGCCGTGCGACATCGCGACCCCTCGAAATGACGCGACGAAACAGTATATTACCAACGGTGCAACCGAAATGATTAATGACGTAGATATATATAATAATAATAATAATAATAATATGTTGCGTTTATTATAATATAATATAATATATTATGTGTAGGTACCTTAAGCCGCGTAGACCCGTACAAGCTGACGTGCGCACATTTTTTGCTATGTATGATATTTTAGACCTCGCGTGGCCTTTTGCGGGCTCGATTATATATTTTATTATTTCGGCATACTCGGCTCAGGTCTACGATTATTGCAACATTATGTGCACGGGCGAATAACTTTAACACCGTAAACTTTTGAGCCCTCGTGACACGGTCTCTCGGAAATTGTACAAAAAGATAGGTAGGTACGCTTCTTGACGACCGATGTTCGAACCGTTTCATATGTTTACACAAGACTCACCCAATCACGGCGGTCTTCTGCACTCTTCGGTATTTATATCATGTTTTCTCTCTTGGTCAATGGTTTATCTTAAACATATTTAAATTTCGAATATACGATGTTTCAAATTGTAGGTACCTATAAGCTACATATTACCATACCGGTATTAGTGTATTACACATTTATACCAAGCACAAACTTCAGTATAACCACCCGTACCCCCTTTCATTATATAAATGTGTAAGAATGTTTTCTTAAATTGTCAAGTTTAAAAATATTTTTCATTTTTAAAAATAACATCCTCCCATGTGTATTGGGAATGCTTGTGTACGCACCACTGCGTGATACCCAATTATCTGGTCTTCTGTATCATTGGTATATGACGTTATAATATTAATTGTCGTTGAAGACATTACACCGGATTGTCTCTTTTCAAATTGTTTATATAGAACTACACAACGGACTTTCAGCATTATTAAATTCCATACGATGGTTGCATGCTTGTATAATTATTAATTATTATTTATTATACACATAATAGGTACATGTATGTACGGACGTCGAACAAATACGAAATAGCCAATAGGTACAGTATAGGTACCTACTATACTGCAGCGTTATTATATTAAAATATATTATATTCAGTGTCGGAGTATAGTAACTGGTAAGTAATTTTATAAAATGCCTCTAGATGAATTTATATAATAATATACGTCTTCTAACGGGTCTATAACATCGGTGCCAATAAAACAGTGCGACACCCTAACGCATTTGTGTATGTATCCACTCTCCGATATCCATGCTTAAGTAAAATAATAACTAAAATTTTTTTTATATAATAATGACTGATGTGAGTGACGAGTAGCCGAGTAGGGATGGATCAGTGATCACTTAGTTAAGTACGAGTGTAAAGCGAATATCACACAACTCGCGTACTGAAATCGAATGGAAAAAAAAAGGTATACAAGATCCAATAAATGTAAATCACTGCAGCGCTCTCCGAATCCGGTTCCCCTAAATCGTATATATTATAATAATGATGATGACGCCTCATGTAAGAACTTATATCTGACTGAAATGTTGTTAATGTCAACGCGTTCGACAACTATATAAATATATAACACCATTGAATGGCAAAAGTGACGATGGCCAGGTAGTGTCCGTACGATCCATAATGCCATTATATTATAAGAATAAGATCATAATATATAGGTGTGTATTATAATACGCACAGACATCGTAATCCACGTTCAGTGTTTGGATAGCCTCGCATTAACTCGGCGGGTCGTGAGGCAACCCAGCCGGATTATACTTTGTACACACAATAATGGTAAATAGGAATAGACGGTGTACATATTATATATGAAAGGTTAATGTGCTGCAGGTCAGACGTCGGTGTATGTTTATAGTCCGCGACAATGGGTCCAGGAAATTGAAAAACCATTCAACGTCTTAAACGTGCCAATAATTGCTTCCGGTCCGGCAGTATCATCAGCTATATACTGTAGTCGTCTGCAAGTACACGAGGTATATATATATATGTATATATTATATTTAAACCTACAATCGCATCGACGGATGTGAGTGAGTACGGATCTGCAGATAGAAAGGGTTTAATTCTTGACGTCTCTCGACAATAGCTTAACCCATAATAATACATCTGGAAGTCACATTTGGACACGGTCGCATTCTGCAGTTCGACTATTATAATATTATTATTACTATCTATACACGATTTTGATTGAAACTTTGCACATAAACCGTTTAATCCCATAAACACGTTTTGTACAGAAAATATGTAATAAATGTGACAATCAATTACCATTATATCCCACACGAGTGTATATTATTATTATATATACGTCGTGATGACAATAAATTTATTCGGTAATCTTCTTCGACAGTATTGTACGTATTTCCTGAAAAATCCTTAAACATAATTTATAAGTTAATAACTAAATTAGTATACCATAGAGCAGGTACATTGCTATACACTTAATCAATAGCTTATAAAGATTTATTTGTTTTTCTGCGATTGACATAACATAATAATCATTTATAATAATACATATCTATAATTATAATATGTGTATATAAACATTTTAATTTAAATCACAACCCATCTTACAATACAAATTTAAAGTATATTGCTTATGTATCAATGTATAATATATTTTCTAATTATTATTATTATTCATATTTATTATTTATATTTATATCTATATGATTTCTATTGAAATATACATTTTACATACCTACATGCACTTTAATAATTGATTTTTAAAACTGCTAAATAAAAAGTGTTTTGCAAGAATTTCCACGGACAAGTACTATGAATTCAGAGCTATACCTACTCGGAACTGCAGTCTGAAGTTCAGTTTGTGAAATTCACCCGTTATCTAACATTTTTCTGTCGGTATAAGTCGATAGCCAAATTGCCGAAAATTCAAATGTCAAAACACATGTATATCGGCGTGTTAAACTTATATACGCGATAAACCCACAAAAAAATATTATAATGATGGCGTGTTTATACATAAAATATTTAGTCAAACTCTCCACTGCAGCGTATATAGGTATTATATTATATTAAATTCAATCGATCCTATAGGTACACACCCAATAGACAACGTCATCGTAAAGTCGGGTATGTGCGCGCGCACGCCTGCGTTTCATGATATTATTAATATTATTATTATTGTATGGTATTGTTATTATGATTATATATTTTTATTCTCGTACCTATATAATATAATAAACGGCTCGACGTGTTAAAAACCGGAATCCAATAAAACATTTAAAATACGTCATCGTCGTCGTCGTCGTCGTCGTCGTCTTCGTTGTCGTCGTCATCGAATTCTTAATATGGTTGTTAAAAAACGAGACGTGGAAAATTCGACCGCACAATGGCCTGCACAGGGATTGTATAATAAAGCCATTGTCGACATTGATTGACAGTTGGAGTCTAAACAGGTATATAAACGAACGCACGCATAGCACACGCATACAAACGCACACATAATATTATATTATATTATATTATATGTGTAATTGCGTATACGATTCATTGAAAGGACTCGATGTGTGTGTGTGTGTGAATATTATTACGTATTAATGGACAGTCGAGATATGCCCAATGAAACGTATTTTTTGTCCATACTATTTAACGCGCGCACGCTATTCCAAAGACAAACTTGGAGCGCAGACAGACTGGCGCACTAAGTGCACAGTCACGGCAGCCGTCGCGGGCACCGAAGAATCTATACGCCACCAACACCGCAGCTGCCCCACACACACTCGGAAACTTTTCAATCATAATATACTATATTATTACTATTATTATTGTTGTTATTATTATTATTTAAACGCATTCATCGGAAATATTTGTGAATAATGTTTCGATTGTGGCCGCGGACACGTCCGCGCTATTGAGACACGAAAATTGTGTAAAAATCGTGTATATACCTATACACATATTATAATGTATTATATTAATCCTGCCTCGCCTCTGCAACGGCAGTCGTCGATTGGAATGTTTCAAAAATTATATGCCTATTATTCTACTATGCTATGTACTAAGCTGCCATTGCTGCAGTACACATCATATCGCTCTCGCAACATCAAACGAGCGTGATGGTAAAATACATACATGCACAATATTATATTATGGTCGTATATCATCATGGACAGTGTATGTAGAGTAAATAAAAAATTTAACTATAATATAGTGTTCTAAAGTGTATAGCTGTTTGTTTTCAAATTTTTCCGGCATTGCAGCATTTGAAAATTTAACGAGTGGAAATGGTGTCAATACCTATGAAAAATGGAAAACCTGCACTGCTGTAATACCTACACGATGTTTGCGTTCAAAATACTCGTAGTCCGTAGATTATAATATTATAATTTACAACCAATAGATCACTATATTATGTTGTATATATCTTAAGCTCGTGTTTAATAATTTGAATATTTGGTTAGAAACATTTTTAAATATTGATTATTCGTTGTCACTCCCGACTCCCTATAATATAATATTATATTAATAATAATAATAATAATAATAATAATAGGTATGATTATTAGGTACCTAAATGTAGGTACCTATACAGTATTATGTAGATATGTATAACATAATATATTAAATATTAATATAGTATATACTATATTGTTCTGATAAGTTTACTTTACACACACATATTATATTAGGTATATAGGTAGTATAATTTATATGTAGGTATAGGAAATGTGAATTATAATACGTACCTACTTCCCCCACTTATCGTCATGGCTCATGATTCCACATAATATTATATATTACTTTATGTATTTTACATACTTATAACCTATACCAATACACTTGTGTCTAATTCACATAAAATCTGTGCAACATACAATGGTTAACACACAGAAATCTTAATTAATATTAGTAATGTAAAAATTACAAACTCATGATCTGTAAGTACTTTTTCAACCGTTGACAGATTGGCATTTATCAACTGCAACGCCAACACTATAATATTAAATTTATAAATTAAAATTTTTCTAGTTTTTAATGAACTTATTTTTACGTGAAAATTAATCCAATTATAGCTAATATATAGCGACTATACTGCTTGTAAAGCAATATTTATTTTAGCAATTGAAATTTTAAACACATATAAGCCACGTGAAATGTATAATATTATAGAACATGTACTTGCGCTATCCGCTATCAGTATACCTATATTTACATCTTAAATGTAATTACTAATTAGGTAATAATAATATTAGGTACTATATATAGGTACTGTTTCATAATAAATTTATGAAATCTTCTTGATGTAAAACCGTTACGGTTTTGGGATGAAAATATATATAAATAAATCAATATACCTTTGAACGTATACATTTATGACGAATCACTGTGGTGTGCCGTATGATAAATGCATATCTAATGCGTGTTGTGCATACATAATATAATAATATAGGTACTACAATACTACATATTATTATATATAGACGCTATTTCGCGTTTGACGTGTCTCTTTGTCTGCGTTTTTTAATTCAATTTTTTCTATTTTAATACAAACCCGGCGCGTCCATTATTATTGTATCTCATATAAATTGCGTTCCCCTCGCGGAAACATTTCCACCATTGAGCTTCGCAACTCGTCCCCCGGATATACGCCCCTCTTCATCCCATAGGACAAAATTATCGGGACCCCGTCGGCTACCCAACTTCTGTTGTATTGTATTATTTATATTCAAATGTAACCTCTCGCGTGTATTTATAACAATACCGTGGGCTATACTATGTTCACTGCGATGTTACCTAATAATATGTAGGTACGTCTGGACTCCAGACTGTTGCATTGTACATTTTTGTAGTTGTACGAAGTGTATATGATATTATGTTATATACATAGTTAGGTATGGCTATTTACAGTAAGAAATTAATCACTTACAAAAGACGGGAACTGGCAAGGTGCAGAATTTTAACTCAAACATGTTTTATTTAATTGATAATCGTAATAAATCGTGCATTTAATGAAAAAATAAATAGTGAATAAAAATCTTCATCATTTCTAGATAATATAATTAAAATTATTATAAAATGTTGAAAGTTTGGAACTCGCTTCTCTACATAGTTTGTATGTTACAATTTGAAAAATGATTCATACCAGCATGCGTTCACGTTTTATATATAGCTAGAAAAGTTTATTTTCCACGATGAATGCGATAAAATCAAAGCGAACGAATGAATCTAGTCCCAAGTGCTGCTGGTGTTCCATTAAAGCTAACTAAATACAAACTTGATACTAAAGAAATCCTTAATGAAGTAGGTTGGGAAATTCAATTATCAATAAACTAAGATTTAAAACGTCTATCATTTAAAAAATATTTTTAAATACTTTGTTTGTACATTTTATTTTATCAGATCTCACCCTCCACTTTGCGATCATCACAAAAAGATATTTGTTTTTAGATATAAACATATTACTGGCACGTGATATTGCTTTAAAACCTTAATTTTAAAATGTTGGCACGTGATGCGAAAAAGAATCGCTACCCCTGATAAAATATAGATATAAATATAGGACTTCAAATAAACATGATACCTAGCTATACAAATATAAAATATAATATATTTGTTATATAATTATTTTAGCTACCTCTGTGTAAAGCTGCAAAATAATATGTCTATTAAATATTTTGTTTTGTCTATAGTTTTAATAAACATAACTATAGGTTCCTTATAAAGTATAAAGATTAAAGTTAGAATCATGTTTAAAAATTTTAATATTTAATAATATCTATTCAATTATAAACTTTTTACTGTATTGTTCTCATCCTGTTTGATGATTTTTTTGTTTTCAATTTTTAATGCGTTTTATATCATACCTTGATTTAAAAACATTTTACACCAATATGGATGCAATATAATGCAATCATTCATATTCAGAGTGGAGCGATGAATGAATTGTAGGTTTTACAATAATGTTTTTTTTTCGTGTCAATAATCACATTCAGAGCATTGCAACTCATAGGAATTTTATTTGTTACCTACTGAAGTCTATAAATGTATCGTATTATTTATTTATTTAATTATAGACATTTTAAGATTAGACAATATTTTTAATTTTTTCAGTTGTTTAATTTATTAATAAAATATAAATCCAATGTAGTTAATGTATTTCATACTTACACAAGTTTAAATTGTTTAATTATATGTTATTTTATTTAAAATAATAATATGAAGGTATAGGTAGCATTATAATAGTCATGACATATGTGTCAGTACGTTTCGTGATTCTACACGATAAAGTATATACGTACAATATTTATTATAATACATTGTATAAGTCTATAATTAATATTAGTATCTATATTTAATTTGTTTTACTTTGTCATACAATAATAAATTGTTATGTAGATTTGAAGCGTGAAATACATTTTAGGAATAACAATTATTAGTATCAAATCATAATTCCTTGTAAGTTGTAACTGATAGTTAGGTACAGGAGTGGATTTATGATGGGGGTCAACGGGGCGGGCACCCACCCATCGGGCTTTTTTAACGATTTAATTACGGTCAAATATTCATTGTACTTAATATATCACTCATACAGTTTCCTACTCGCTCCCCCCCCCCCTTAAACAAGCTTTAGATCCTCCCCTGGTTAGGTATTATGTAACAAACAAAACATAATACTTAGTTATAACTTATAAATAATAAAAATAAATAAAAGTAGTTCTTAACCTTCCAAGTTGGCAGTAAATGTAATATAAAATAATGTAATATGAATTAATTATATTTTGAGACAACAAAGCATAATAATAATATGTTCGTATTTACCTATTCAGTTACTGTTTATTGTCTAATAGACCAACTAATGTTCTAATATTTTGCCGTTTTCTTTCTGTATCATGTTTTACTATATTTTTAAAAGTTATTAATTATTGTATTTAGCTTACACATCGACATAGTCATCTAATAGGTATTACAGTTTGCTACATATTTATTTTTTTTTTTAATGTTAAGTTTTTGTGCGTGTATTTCTATTGTAGTCGTTATAAAAAAAATAATATAATTTAATGAAATAAAAACATATCATAAAAAATGAACAAATAACAATCGTTTTATTTTGGGAAGTGCTTGAAAAGTCGGTTTTCTAACGTTGGCTAAAAAAACAAGTGTACTTTCAAATAATAAACTTCGTTTACAAAACTAAAATTATTTATTATACTCGTTAAAACGTGCTTATATAGTTGGTATATTAATATTATATTACACTATTCAATATTGAATATTTAGATCATGTCAGAAATAAAATATAGTAAATTAATAATAATGCGGCGTAAAGCTGTGTTGGTGTTGTTATAATAATATTTAAACACCTACGTGTCGTGTACGTTTTGAATTTATAACAGTTGTTATATTATAGTCTTACAGTAATATAAGATATTTAATTTAGTATAATTATACATATTAATACATCTATATTTCTAACTTAGAACCTGAGTACCTATACATTGTTATTAAATAAGCGGTCTGTCTGTGCTAGGGTTGTTTTATTTCTTCACAAGATCTTTAGTATGATCGATCGTCCTATGCTTCACCACGCGCAGTGAGTAATGATCCAAACATTTGTGCTCGTGTCGGATTTCAAAATAAAAAAAAACCCTTAAATACTCACGATACCGTTTATAACATGCACACTCACTAGGTACCTACCTATATTTAATCTAATGTAATTTTAGTAATTTAGCGTATTATATTTGTTGTATCCATCGTAATTAGTAATTCAATACCAATTTGCTATACATTAAAAACATTATATATTTATATGTTACCTAATAAATAATATAATATTAGATATTGTACATTATCGAATACCTTTTTAAATAATTTTGAGTCACGTCGCTATCGAAACAGTACACTCTTCTCATATCCTAAAATCTAAATTATTCTATTATTCGGATCTCCGTTACATGTAAAATATATTTAATGAAGGATTTCGTGTTATGAACGAAATAATAATAATAATAATACTATACAATGTGAAAACAAATTGGTACAAGAAAACATAGCGTAATACACTAATATATTATACAATAATATTATAATACGTGTAACATAATTAATATTTAATATGTTGTTATTTGAAGTTTAGACGTAATATAAATTGTTATTATATATGTTGGCCACTATATAATTCAAGTGGTCCACCAATGGTCCAAACGAACGTGTTACTTATAAAATATGGACGTTTTTTACATTTAAGTATTTAAAGCATTTATACACCTACTATACATTATACAATGCATATTTTTTTATTATACGTTATAACTTATAAGTTAAAATAATATCATAAGTATATATTTTGTATTTTTGTTGTTTGTATAGTCGGACAGCTTGTAGACCGCCGACCGCAGACCGTGCAGACGTATATTATAATTCGACGTTTTGGTGTAGGGAAACCTTATTATAGGACGCTCGCGCGTAGGTGTGGTGCCACCACGTCTGGAAAGAGAACCTAAACACACATATTTTATATTACATATATATTTATACCTAGTAGAATATGACCCGTTTTGGGCGTGCCGCCACCGGTGACGATGACCATTAACGCGGTGACCACGCGTAACCACGTCACCGCCGCACGGTAGCTATATAATAATATGCTCGCACACTTGCGTGTGTGTATAGTGTATACAGAGTGTTAAGCTTCAAAGTGATGTTTCTTTAACAACTACATTAATTTGCCTATCTGATTAAGCACACCCTTCTGATTATTCCGGTAATCTACCAACACTATATATTATAATAGTACATTAGGCATTAGTACATATACGCCATTATACGCCCCTGTACTTATCGTGTTCAGTCGGCAACTCTTCGCTAAAATAAAATTAATTTTTTGCTTCTTTTTTTTTTAATCTGGTTTTTGCAAACCGTTCTTATATTAGAGAGATCTTCAGCAGGCGTTCAATTGTTTAAATTACATGATAAATAAAATAAAATCATGCACAATTTAAGCAAAAATAATAATAATTTGCAAACATCAGTTGCGAAAAATATAAATAAAAAATGTACCTGGTATCAGTATACCTTTACCAGTATAATAAAAACGCCATCCCCTAAACTCTATAATATAAAGAATATACACAGACCCCCGCAGTATAATATATTATTAAATATTATTACAACAGAATGTAATTATAACTTTTAAACATCAATCAAAATCATCAAATTTAATAATTATTATATTCCCTGTGTACGCGCATGAGTGCATGACGCATGTGCAGTATGGCCGAGTGTACCTAATATAGTTGGTAAGTTGTATGCATTTATGACGACTCTTTAAACACAATCAGTACATTATTTAAAATCAATAAATTTAATAATTAAAATTCTATGTATACTAGGCGATAACACAATCGTTATATACGGAAATATTAATTCCATGTTTCAAGGTATATAAGAACAACATTACTACACCTTCAGGTACAAAATATTGAACGTATAAATACGTAATAACTATAATTACGAATCATTATTTAGTACCTACGTATTATAAACAACTATACCTACTATAAACAATATTATACATTATACTGAACTATACCGTATGGTGTTCATATTATATTATATTTGGTATACCTACCAAATTCATATTTAGACTTACTCAATATTCACTCTGCAAACAGTTTTATTTGGAATTTCAGCACTAGGAATCGAACGATTTTTTAGAGCGATGCACAACATCACCGCGAGCTCTACTACTTTTCTGTGCCACTAGCCACTGGCCAAGCATATATATTATATTATATTATATTATACATACAATTACATTGCAGACGTCGATGTCTTCTGGTCTATACGATTGCATGGTTCGCTGATTTCTGTATAATTTCTATATAGGTACTTATAGTTTAACACTATATATTATAATGACTTGCCTAAATTATGATTTATTTTTCATACCCAATGTCCCAACCACAAAAACGCTCAAAAGAATAATTAAGAATATAATTTTACATTTATGTTGTTTATGCGCAAGTAGGTATTATACCTATATTATGGATATATTGTGTGTATGCTATTATAGTGCTATGTATATGATTATTAATAATCATGATTATGTCGAGTGGCCATCGCACTATACTTTAATCTTCTATGATACGCGCGACTGCGAAATAGCACTAAACAACCAATATAAAACACGCTCTGCTTAATAGCTTCTTCCAGCAGACTTTTTTAAATTTTTTCCGCAATAAAGTTAGAATTTAAATTAATTAAATACATTTATAAATTAGAATTTATTCGACTCTAACGGTTTACTTTTTTTTAGACTTTGTATCGTATGTTATTTATAAATATCAGTAAAATCGTTTATAATTGATATTACACATTAATAAATAATAATATATTTTGTATTTTATTAGGACTTTTAGTAATTCATTCACATTTTCTTGTAACAATTTTACCTAAATATTATTCCGCTACAAGCACGTGTCACGTCTCCGTACTCGTCTCGTTACCCCGCCCCTAAGTGTGAATATGCGTAGGTCTCTTTTTGTGCGTGACGAGACAATTTTGCAGTTATAATATTATAATGTCATAATAAGATACCTGTCATTTTGCAGATGCATGCATATAATAGGTTATATTATAACTTATATTAGTGTTTAAAATACTCGCGGTGCTTTGTCCAAACAGTGTTTTTTTTCCGTGGTTGAGGCTCTCTCGTTTTTCTAGTCTTTTCACATATAATATATAAGGCTAGATCTCTCTCTCTCTCTCTCTCTCTCTCTCGCTCTTTGCAGATGTCTCTCTGTCTATCTTCGTCGCAAAAACCTTTTCACAACGCACCGGCCGAAACCTCGAGTGCCCTTACCCCGCGTCTTCCCGCCCCCATCCCACACACATACACACGGTCATATAGTAGTCATCCACTCGAAACACACACAGATCGGAAAAAATAACACAGCGTTCGTCCCGCACAAAGCGTGTACAACGACGCAGATGTGCTCCGGATAAACCACACGAACCATATTATATATTATTATTATCATCATATATATATTATATAAGAGCATGTTCGCGGGGGCGCGTCCGATCAATTTTCTCTCTGTCCTCACGCGCACATAATATATCGGTCACACGCATTTATTATCGTACTTATAACCTGCAGCGGTTTTTCCAATATTCGGATATTCCCACAGGGTAGGGATACTAGGTCGGTATACTATACGTCATAACATAATATAATATTATACACCCGCGTGCACTCACTATATTTTCTTAAACAATTGTGGAATCATTCTGTGTAAGATATCAACTCTCAAGCAATAATATTGTCGAATAAAAAAAACTCATTAACCCGATGGATAGATCTAGTAGGGGTGTTTTTCACTCAACCGATTGTTTAGTAAGTATTTCATTTACACGATTCTAGACTGGATTCTCGATGGATTTACCTAGGAATTATTACTGTTACAGGCTCGTTTACTATTTGGTCGACTTATTTGATTCGTTTGGTACCTATAGATTTTTAGAAAAACATTTCATTTTTATTTGTTTTGTGATACTCTTGGTCCTAATGTCTCATAAGTCATACCCATCAGGAAACAATTAAATATACAATACTTATAACCTATATGAAGCTTGATGGCTTAATAATATATATACATATATATATATGTATAAAAATTGACGGTAACATCGCTCTTATATATATTATATACCAGATACCTAATGGCTAATACTTCTACAAACGTTTACACTTACACACTAAGTATTCAATTATTATTTTTAACTTTATGAGCAGGTATTCCTGATTTTACCAATGATACCGTATTTCTTGTACTAAGATGTCCTATCTCTGAAATTAATCATAATATAGTACCTACCGTTTATCTCCTATGTTCACCCCTTTTTTCTTCAATAATGCAGTTATTTAAAATCTGATTTTGGAACTTTTATAAACTTATAGCCCATATTATTATTTTGTAAATATACAACTTCTTTTTTTTAAATGAGAGCCCCATTTTTCTACTGTAAATTATTTGGCAAATATTTTTTCTGAAAATTATGACGTAGGTATTCATATTCAAATTCAAATTACTCGTTTATGAGTTATTTGACTTTGCATGTACTAAGAGTAATAGGTCCTTGATAATGGGTTTAAAAGGTATGAGGACATTGGTGATTTGGAAATGTTCATGATTAATAATAATTTATCAATATTAATAATTTGTAAAAATGTATAATAAGTTCAGTACCTATAAATAACAGATCCAATATTACATCTATTTTATATTTTTGTAAAACCATTTTTAAGAACATTATCTTTATAATACAAACATTTTAATAACTGAGAAACTATACTCGTTCAAATTGGAAAAGGTACCTTACCGATATTAACATTTTCAACAAAATAATCCACTAAATAATTTACAGATTTTCTCATTTTATAACAGAAGTTTGTATCGCCACAGGACACTCCATTAGTTGTAATACGAAAAAATTCAAAAATTAGAAAAAATTAATTTTAAGTAGGTATATTTAAAAATTCCAAAAATCAGAATTTGAATATTTAGATTATTAAATGTAAATATATTATGGGGTAAGCATATTTGGTGAATGTCCCTGTATATGCATAATATAACATATAATATATATTATATATAGGTATATTTGTTTTTGTTTTCTGCTATGCACTGCAGTTCAAAACAAAGCTCAAAACAGTTTTACGCGTGTGATTTACAACAACGTATAATACATATATATAGGTACTAACTATTAATCAAGAAAACAATCATAAAAATGTAGTTCTAACTCCAAATTTTCCACTTCTTTATTATTAGTCAATGTAGATGTATAGATATAAGATATTATAGAACATAGTTTTTCAAAAAGTTTTAGAAGTTACCTAACAACAAAGTTATATTAAAATGTTCTGAATTATGTCAACATTTGGACTTCAAATGCTTATAACAAAAAAAAATCGTACATAGGTATTATGTTTCTTAAAAATTTCAAGCATTTTAACCCAATTTAACTTTTTTATCGATATTTTAAGAATTAAAACTTAAAAAGTTATTTATAGGCATTTTACTTTTTCAATTTTTTAATTATAATTCGAATAATGAATGAAATAATACGTTTATCTAATGCGGAGTGTGATCGCTGGCTGTTCACCATCGTATCTGTGACTATCTTACCTATACAGAGTTATTAAAAATCAAAGTAACATAAACGGTACTTTAAAAACTATTTTACATCTCCTAGTCAAAACTAAAATGTTGGAAATGTTGTTTTTCAAAAATTTAGCTTACCATTGCCATAACCATTATGGCTAAATTGTGAAATTCGCTCGAAAATACTTCCTGAAAAATTTAATAACAAGTAAAATATTATAAAATATGTAGGTATGGAAATAGCTATATAATAGCAATATAACGTATCGGCAGTAGCTGTTCTAAATCGCTATTAACATTTTCAAAATTTCAATCATATCTACATAAATACATATTCACGTACAGTATAGTCCGCACGATGCATACCCTCTTAATTTTGTAATATACTTAGTTATCATCGACCAATTGTCACAGTAATACCGTCTTCCGTCATAGGCAGCATCGAATATTACTGTTATAGAAATAACTGGTTGTAAGAATTGAGCCTTCTCAATTTTTATGAAATGATGTAGTTTTTAACTTTGATATTAAATTAATATAATGTGTTTTTTAAATACAGAATAATATTTCTTAAAAATATGAATTTTTTTTTGTCTATTTCCTTTGATTAACCACATCCTTACATACATATTTTCTATACAATATAGTTTTATATTTCACATCTGCCAGGTGTCCCGTGATGGATTACTTATTTTTTTTTTTTAGTAAAAAGCTTTGAAAATGTAATAGGTACAATGTGTCTCGTAAAATTTTCTTACAGAAATTAAAAAATGCTATAAGGCATAAATACTTAAAATACTAGCTAAAATAATATTATTTCTTAATTAAGCTTTTATTGATTAATATTATCAAAATTGTTTTTCATAATTCAGTACTATAGTGTACGTATACGATGATTTATCGTTAAATCAAAATCTACATGACATCCATTAATCTATTACAGTGACCTACTCAATGGACAATAACTAAGTAGTAATAAGTACATTCAACCCCTATTAAACATCAGAGAAACTTCTCCTGATTTTTTTTTTTATTTAAATATTATGGAGGACTCAGAGATATTGTTTTTACTATAACTTATGTTTTTTACATTCAAAAAAGTGAAAACCGTCTTTTAGGCTTTAGCAGGTAGCTCTAAAAAAAACATATTACATAGGTACAACAATTGGGAGATAGGCAACTTAACTAACGTCACACAATATTAAAAGTAAAATACCAAGATCACATTAAATTTAAATTTTCGAAAAGACGACAGCAATTTTACGATTTATATAACATAACATAGATAAAATATTTTTATATTTTATAATCGATGATAAAATTATTATAGATCCAAATGTCATAACACTCATAACTCATAACTCATAATTCAAAATATAAATACAAAAATATTAAATATCAAATATAAATAGAATAATAATTATATATTTTTTAAATTCAAAATCTATAATTAAAATTATAAAGATTATTCATAATATTAGCATTGATACAGTAATATGCACATAAAACAATTATTAATAACGTGACAAGTGCCTATTTTATATTTAAAAACGATTTTTCATTAAATTTTGTTCTGTACAAATATTGTTGCTCATAATAATATTAATATAAATAATCACCATCACTACAATATTGACGCACCAGTAACATGAGAACTCTTTTCAGACGACAAAAACAGCAAAACTTTAGGGGTCGTGAGGAAGAATTGGATTACGAGATTCGAATTTGTATTTATTTAAGAGCATCATACCTACTATATAGTATCCACTTATATATTATTATTATTTATTTTTTTAAATATAGAAATGAGAAATTACAATATGTATTTATTACCTTATACCTACTTGTGAAACATACGTGTATTTTTACTATTATTATTATTATTATTATTATTATTATTATTATTTTAATTGATCTAATAGTTAATACTTTAATACTCTAATAACTCAACAATATTACACCATTTTAATGACGTGACCTATATACTTATACCTACATATATATTTATGCATTTACGTATTATACGTAGATATTTGCTATTTACCATACAAATACAAACTTGAAACAACTATTTTTTCTAAAATAAAAGTTTCCGGAAAATGATTTTTACACCATAGATTTAAGCATAAAAAATCAAGTCACTTGAAAAAATTGAAAATCGTGAGGAGACAGTAAAGTTCATTTTAACCAAAATATAATTTGTCTAATACTCAAATTTTTCAAAAGTTATTAAGTACCTACTTACTTTCAGAATCAGCGAATCTCTCCAAGGGAATGACAAATCAGACTTAAAATGTTCTTTATAGTGTTCTCAGATACAATGTCAGTCATAAGAATGATTGTAAACCCCGGCAACACAGTCATACATTAGATGTTGTGTCTATTTATAAAACAATACAATTTTAACAATACCATACAATTAATAAACATTGTAGACATTACAATATTTATCGAACTTTGACATTTCTAATGCAACTGTTTTACTGAAGACTTCAATGACAGCCTTGTTAGCTGAGTAATTTTACTGTCCTATGTTACAGTACAACGTTATGCAACCATACTTCCAATATTTACCAAGTTCTTCTCCACCAGTTTTCTGTGAATTGTTTGGGTGATAAGAAAAGTTTCCTTTAAATAATAAAATAATACAGTATTATATTTACATAGGTCCACATAGTCATAAAATATTAAATTCAGATATTAATGTTAATTTCCTATTATACTATATTTCTCTATTAACTTTACATTAACATTATATACGCTCTCAAAATCAATTTTTCACTGTCATTGTCTCCAATGTCGAACAAATGTTAACTTCAAAATATTTATATAATTAATTTATTAATATTTAATAATTATTAATTTTAAAATCTTAGATATAAATAGAAAAATTCTTAAGAATTCTTAACACAAAATAAACGCTCAAATGTATTGTGGATTTAAACTCAACTTTTCTTTTAATTTCCACTAACAACAACTTATGAGAAGAATTATGTTTAATTTTCAAGTATTTTAACCAGGCGTTAAATATATTTTTATCGACACTTACTACCTAGTACCAACTATACATCAGATCGACTTCATTTTGTTTATAGATTCCGAGACTCAGAGAAATGGTTTTTCTACAACCTATGCTTTTTACATTCAGAAAACCGTCTTTTAGTAGCTCTAAAACAACATATAGGTACAATTTGGAGATAGGCAACTTAATTAACGTCACACATTATTAAATTATTACTTAATTCCCAGTAATTCGACTAGTTTGGCCATTTGTATAGCTTCTGTATGTATATATTCAGAGGAACCCTGAAAAGAAGGTAATACATTTTTTAACAGTAGATATAATTATATATAATTATTTATGATTCGCTCATTACGGAACAATATAAGGTTTTTTTTTTTGTATTATTAATTAAAAAAAATATACCAATCATGGTAATTGAATAACATTTAATGAAACTATTTTAGTGTACATTACCAAATACCCAAGATGGCAAGATTTATAAAAAATCTATCTTTTTCTATCTATCGATCGATCTATTAATCTATCTATCAATCTTCTTTGTAGATATTGCCAAATATCTACGTATTTGATATTTAGGATTGCAAAAGCTCGTGGATAAAAACAAATCTAGCAAGTGATGATTGACTATGAAATGTTTAAATAGGTATGGGTAGAAATTAGGACAGTAGGTACATTAATACAGTGAAAATGTTTTTGAAAAATATACAAAAACATAATATTATGATGAAACATCTTCATTAGTGTAAAACATTTAATTTAAAAATAATAATAATTCTTATTAGAGATATTATGGCGTATTAAAGCCACGTCAAGCATTCAAGCATATAAGTAAATGGTTATTAACCTAAATGAAGAATAGAAAACACAATCAACCCTATATAGATGGATTTCTATAAAAAAATTATTAGGTATAATGTATTTCAGTAGGTAAACAGATATTATGTAAATATAAGTAAGTATATAATACCTATACAATTTAAATTATAATTTTTCTATTTCACTTATACATTATTTCATATTCCACATGTTACATCAGCTATGTACACGTCATATTTATAACATATTATAGGTGCAATTATTAATATATTCCTGATTTACTAAGCTGAAATCTCAACAAATATTTTTAATTTAATTACATTTTTTTATGATATTTTGCCTTATTGACTCATTCGATTAAGGTACCTTAAATGGTCCGGTCCCAAAGTGAATCCAATCTTTACTATGGACTTTTTCGCAGAGTCAAATCTATATAACCCAGTCTCACAGATATAATCTTAATCCGTTGACCATTATTGTTCATTTATGAACATGGTTATATACATAAATACATATTTATCAGTAAATACCTATTTATGTATGTTATGCTATCCTTATAATATTACAACTTAATAATAATTATTAAAATTATCCAATCACAAAGGTAATTAACACGGCCCTCCTCG
Organism: Acyrthosiphon pisum; assembly: GCF_005508785.2. NCBI lineage: Eukaryota > Metazoa > Arthropoda > Insecta > Hemiptera > Aphididae > Acyrthosiphon > Acyrthosiphon pisum. The sequence goes on from NC_042494.1 coordinate 10,018,190, forward strand.
ATACTTAGCTACCAAATTTATTTATGGAGACGTCTCTCTTTCACCCTCGTGCGTATAAATGTTACCCTATATAATTTATTCGTGTAATTATTATTCTTTTATTATAGTATTGTAAGTAATTTAGTATCGTTGAACTCACCAAGCTGTGCAAACTATTTTCTAGACATTAGCAGTGGCGGCTCGTGAGGTTCAAAGGTGGGCAAGTTAGTGAAAATAATTAACTCAAGTTAAGTTAAGTTAAGGGGATACAAGATCGATAAGATAAAGTTAACAGTTAACAAATTATAAATTTAACTCAATAAGTTAAAACTTTAAAAGTTAATATAAAAAAAAATATTAACGTAAATCAGTTTAAAAAAAGTTAACCTATTTATTTTTTTTATTCGTATGTAAATCACATAAAGAGTGAATGTGTCTTTCTAGTTTCTAATTTATAAATTATAAAAAATAATTTTATTGAACTTTTATCATAATGAACACTGTATACCATTTTACTTTTACTTTACTATTATTTACTAATTTAAACTATACTCATCTCAAATTAATAATTTAACAAATATATTTTTTATATCGTATAGCAATTGAATGTCATAATACGTGAAGATGAGTACATGACCTCCATATATATTATAAGTTATATAACATTAAAACATAACAATTGTCAATTTGTAATTTAAAATTAATAAAATAAAATGTTCAATTTTTGTATCTAAGAATTGAAAATTTAAAACAAGATTCCACGTAAGTAATTAATTCTGTTACCAAAAAATCTAAAAAATACATTTACACAGTTTATTTTTATAGTCATTTTAAGTACAAATTTGGACAAAATTACATATGAAAAAAACCTAAAATAACTATTTTAGTTATTTTGTTGCGATTGTATAATATTATTCGTGGGTACATGAAACTTCTAAAGTATACTATATTATATATCTATGATAGTATCACGGTTTGTTGTTGATGTATAACGCGTTTTAATTACCTATTGGATATTGTGATATGATTAATTTGGAATTTATTTTAGGTACCTATTATAGGTCAATTTTTTTTAATACCATAGATAAGTATAATATAATATGTCTTATACCTAGACTGACATACCGTCTCCGCTCAGAATTGTTTTTCTTATACAATGATATTATATCATTGAATTCAAATTTAATACCATCCATAATACAGTGATCCACTTGTAACCTACTATACAGTAGAGCGACATCCACTTGCCCACCTTTTTTCTGATGATAATAGTATAATACTAATGCTAACAACACAAGGTTGTTTCTACTGTCCACACATTTTCTATGCTGCACGTGAGTTAGAGAGAAAACAAATAATACGCTGACATCCAAGAAGATTCACTTAGCACTACATTAATTAAAGTTAGAAACAGAATTATTATATTTAAAGAATATATACATTTTAATATTAATTGGGAATTTTTGTTGACTAACTACAAAATATATACAAAAGAAATAGTATGAATTGTCATTGGGTAAAAGGTAAAAATATGAATAATCAAAAAACATCTGTATATACATAATAAATACAAATAAAACATTTATTATATATTTTTTAAATTCAAAATATTTAATGAAAAAAATAAAGACTATTCATAATATTAGCATTGATATGATATGCTCATACAACAATTAATAACATGACAAATATTTTATATTTAAAAATTATTTTTCACCAACATTTTATCCCGTAAAAAAGCTACATAATAATAAAATAATTAATAACCGCCACTAACTGCAATTGACGTACCAGTAACGTATGAACTCTTTTCAGAAGCCAAAAACGTTACTACTTCCGCTATTTCTGTAAAATTAAAATTAAACATCAAATCAAACAGTATTTTATTTTAACATATATAATATACATATATATTTAGAACATTAATAATAATTTTAAT
>NC_042494.1:10025081-10032527 GCF_005508785.2 Acyrthosiphon pisum
ATAAAATGTTCAATTTTTGTATCTAAGAATTGAAAATTTAAAACAAGATTCCACGTAAGTAATTAATACTGTTACCAAAAAATCTAAAAAATACATTTACGCAGTTTATTTTTATAGTCATTTTAAGTACAAATTTGGACGAAATTACATATTAAAAACCTAGGATAACTATTTTAGTTATTTTGTTGTGATTGTATAATATTATTCGTGGGTACTTGAAACTTCTAAAGTATACTATTATATATCTATGATAGTACCACGGTTTTTTGTTGATGTATAACGCGTTATAAGTACCTAATAAATATTATGATATGATTAATTTGGAATTTATTATAGGTACCTAATATAATATTATGTCTTATACCTAGACTAACATACCGTCTCCGCTCAGAATCGTTTTTCTTATACAATGATATTATATCATTGAATTCAAATTTAATACCATCCATTATACAGTGACCCACTTGTAACCTACTGTACAGCAGAGCGAAATCCACTTACCCACCTTTTTGTATCTAAGAATTGAAAATTTAAAACAAGATTCCACGTAAGTAATTAGTTCTGTTACCAAAAAATCTAAAAAATACATTTACACAGTTTATTTTTATAGTCATTTTAAGTACAAATTTGGACAAAATTACATATTAAAAAAACCAAAATAACTATTTTAGTTATTTTGTTGCGATTGTATAATATTATTCGTGGGTACATGAAACTTCTAAAGTATACTATATTATATATCTATGATAGTATCACGGTTTGTTGTTGATGAATAACGCGTTTTAATTACCTAATGGATATTGTGATATGATTAATTTGGAATTTATTTTAGGTACCTATTATAGGTCAATTTTTTTTAATACCATAGATAAGTATAATATAATATGTCTTATACCTAGACTGACATACCGTCTCCGCTCAGAATTGTTTTTCTTATACAATGATATTATATCATTGAATTCAAATTTAATACCATCCATTATACAGTGATCCACTTGTAACCTACTATACAGCAGAGCGACATCCACTTGCCCACCTTTTTTCTGATGATAATAGTATAATACTAATGCTAACAACACAAGGTTGTTTCTACAGACCACACATTTTCTATGTTGCACGTGAGTTAGAGAGAAAACAAATAATACGCTGACATCCAAGAAGATTCACTTAGCACTACATTAATTAAAGTTAGAAACAGAATTATTATATTTAAAGAATATATACATTTTAATATTAAATGGGAATTTTTGTTGACTAACTACAAAATATATACGAAAGAAATAGTATGAATTGTCATTGGGTAAAAGGTAAAAATATGAATAATCAAAAAACATCTGTATATACATAATAAATACAAATAAAACATTTATTATATATTTTTTAAATTCAAAATATTTAATGAAAAAAATAAAGACTATTCATAATATTAGCATTGATATGGTATGCTCATACAACAATTAATAACATGACAAATATTTTATATTTAAAAATGATTTTTCACCAACATTTTATCCCGTAAAAAAGCTACATAATAATAATATAATTAATAACCGCCACTAACTGCAATTGACGTACCAGTAACGTATGAACTCTTTTCAGAAGCCAAAAACGTTACTACTTCCGCTATTTCTGTAAAATTAAAATTAAACATCAAATCAAACAGTATTTTATTTTAACATATATAATATACATATATATTTAGAACATTAATAATAATTTTAATAAGAATATATTTTTTTGAACCATTTCCATACATAGGAAACAAAAATTAATTTTGAAATTAAACCTATATTTTTTTCAATTAATTAATTTTAATAATATACACCACTAACATCATTTTTACAACATGAACTCATATATAAATAAATGATAACTAATACAGATATATAAATATATAATTCAATATACTAACATTTTAAATGTTTTAAAAGATCATCTATCATTATACTCTTAGGTAAACAAGTGGCCAGGAGACTAAATTCAAACTCAATCTATCTAAACTCCATTTGGGGAAAGGCTATTTAATATGGTATTATCCATTTATAAAACGGAGCAAAGTTTCATTAAAATAAATGATAATTTATTATTAATAGAATGTCATTAAAAGAATGACAATTTGAATTAGACAAAAAAAAAATGATTCCATGAACCCAAAAGTTTTTATGATTATACTAAAAATTATTTTACATTTAAAGGTTGACCACATCACCATAGTATATTGATTGCACAAAATATATAACTCAATCTCATGGTTTACTCTTATGATTATTTTAATGATAGCTTAATAGATTTATTGACAAGTATATGTATAAAAAAAACAAGATGTTTCTGAACATTAAAATTAATAACGACCTGGTGTTTTGAACTTATTAAAATTCCTCTGATATAAATTATTATAATATAATATCATTGTATCAATAATTAATAAAACTATTAGACCTATCATTGAAATAACATTTCAAAAACATAGTAAGCTCAAAATTAGTACCAGTTATATTAGTAGCAGCATATTATTATGTATAAAAATAAGATTTTAGTGGTGATTGTTTATTACAATAATTCCAAATATTTTAAATTATAATTCGAACAAAGTAATCATAGGATAAAACAGTATTTAAAATGTACTCAAATACATGTTAATTGGTAGAATTTAATAGTTAAAAAGTACTTGAATATCAATAACCAATAGTCAACAATTTTACAACTCTCTTAATAGACGAGGTGTAATGTGTTAATATAAGCTTAATAAACATAATTATAGGTACAATGTATTTAAAAGTATAAGTATAAGAATATAAAACAGTTGTAAGGTTGTACTCATACATAGTACATACATACTAATACCAATATAATATGGTTGACTCCAGTTCCAGTAATTTAGACAGTTGTGCAACCAACATAAATAAGAATATATACAAATTAAATTTCTTAAAAAAAATGTTAATCATTACAATTAAAATATTACTATACCTTAAAGACTAAATAATTACCTTGTATAATATTAATGAGCAATTTTATTATCATTCGGTACTTAAATTTAAATAAAGAATAATAATCGTTTATATATTTAGTGATGTCAGATATTGAAAATTAAGTGAAATTTAGCAAACAATGAGTTATTTTATGACATCTTACCTATCTACTGTACTCACTAGCCACTCAATGACTTGCTGCTTTTATAGATGAATAATAAATAGTAAAATTTTTTTTATAAAATATGTTTTTAGAGTTAAATACAATATTATACATATTTTAGTATACAAAAATAAAAAAAACGTTAAAAGTAGAGTTAGGTATTTAGATGACAATATTTGTTAGTAAAAAATGAACTGACTTGGTACACACATGAATTTGTTTCAAACATTATGATAATGAATATAAATATATGTCTAATGTTTTAAAAGTGATTACCTTCAGAATTGGCAAACCTCTTCAAGGGAATGACAGACTTAAAATGTTCTCTAATGTTCTCAGGTATCATGTCAGTCATAGGAGTAGTTGTAAACCCAGGCAACACTGTGTTACATCTGATGTTATATCTATTAGTAAAACAATACAATTTTAATAAAACCATAAAATTTTTTTTGTATTGGTCAAAAATAAGATATTCCTAGCCTTGACTATATCTACAAATATTATATACATTTGACATTTTCAATGTGATGATTCATGGTTAATTAATTTACAAGTTAAATATAAATATAGTGCTTAGCTTATCAGTGTAATGTAATGTACATAACTTTAATAAGGAATCCAGACAAAACTAACTATGGGAAAATAATGCCTTTGGTAATGAGTGTATTTAATACAGAGAGAAGAGAAATAAGAGGATTGATTAATGATTTTAAATTAGATATGAACCTGGAAAAAGTGTCGGTGATTTGTTCTGAATGTATATAATTTAAAATCATTGTAGACATTAAAAATTTTAATTGAACTAACTTTGCCATTTCTAATGCTACTGTTTTACTGAATACTTCAACGGCAGCCTTACTAGCTGAGTAATTGGATTGTCCTATGTTACCACGTTGTGCAACTATACTTCCAATATTTACTATGGAACCAGGCAAGTGCTTCTCCACCAGTTCTCTGCAAATGGTTTGGGTGATAAGAAAAGTTCCCTTTAAATAATATGACAAAATTTTAATATTTACATAGGTAGATACACATAAAATATTGAATTCAGAACGTTGATTTCCTTATACTGCTCTATTACCTTAACATTAACATTAAATACACTTTCAAAATCTTGTACAGACATTTTTAACATGAAATTGTCTCTAGTGATTCCCGCGGCATTGACCACTACGGTCGGCGGCGCAGAATAATCCGTAAACACTTGTTTTAATACATTTGTGACGGACTCAGCATTGGACACATCCAATTGATAACTTTTGTGACCTTCGCCTAAAATTTGTTTTGCTAAATTCTATTTATAATAAATTATGAATTCTACCTGTGAGCTCATCAACAGTGGTCTGTACATTGTTTATGTTCAAGTCTGCCGCTACTACTGTAGCACCTTCTCTAGCCATCACACGACAAATCGCTCTACCGATACCTCCTCCGGCTCCTACAACATACAATGTCAGTCAGTTTGGAAATTATTCGTATTCGTTTTTTTACATTTCACGTATTTTTTTTTTTTAACGTGGTTTCGAGGACCGGAGGAGGAACCGCTGCTGGCATTGCTTCTCTTCCGGCCCCCATTGTGTGTTGTTGCAAACAAAACATTTTATTTTAATTGGTAGGTACAACAATAGCATCCTACTTCAGATATTTACAATCACACTTACCGGTCACAAAAGCCAGTTTTCCAGGTAACATGTCGAAAGTGTACAAATGGATAAATTTAAAACAATATTTCTTATTGTACTGATAATACGAAAATCTGACTTCGACTGTCTGTGTACTGATGAATTCAAAAGAAGGTGGGTAATAAGTACAAAGTCACTCAATGATAATATTATAAGATTTGAACTCTGCGTGAACCGTGAGCTCATAGAACTATACTGTAGTACTGTACACATACGAATAATGAATATTATGCATTTATGCTAACATTAACTAACCTACACTAACTAACCTAACTAGTAACTGCCCATATATTAGCATAATATTATTAGGACATTTTTCTGTACTGGTAACGACGGCTTTAGAATAATATAGTCAATCTAAACTCTGCTAGACAGCAGCTGTTACTGTAACTCGGTACTTTTGATAAGACTAGAACTGATAAGAGAAATAACGACTAATATCAATTTTATTCTGTGCTAATATTAGCCAAGGTTATATAATATAATATAATATATTCTATAAAGTTCTATAAGGTTTATATTCTATAAACCTTGAATATTAGCTACTATTATATTATTATGTTCGTGGCATAGACATATATCTATATAAATATACACTAAGGGCCGTTCTTACAATGTCTGGTTAAAGTTAACCGACACTTAACCGGCCGAATTCTACCGGTAAAAAATCTGTTATCAGTCGGTTAGCGTTAATCGACACTTTACCGGGTATTGTAAGAACGGCCCTTAGATATACTGTATATCTTAGTCCATGAATGAAACTAAAGACTTTCTTTAAGTCTATGAATTTGTAGATTAGAGCAAGATTTAAGATACCCAGTCTAAAATCGTACTATCTTTAATCGTGGATTAGAGATAATCTCTAATCTTCATGATTAGGTTTCGATGTTTGTTGCTCATTTTACTTTTTACAACGATAGTTTATACTCTATTCAGAAAGGTACCGGGCGCGGGGCGGTTGACGGCCGATGGGTGTCCATAATTTTCCAGAAAATAAATGAACAAATTGGTAAGTACTGAACGTTAGTAATCCATAAAGTAAATTTAATAGAAAAACAAAATGACAGAAAATAAAATTATAGAAAGCAAAATTACAGAAAATAAAATAATTGGCAATATTAACGTTTCAGAATTGTTTTCATATTAATAATAAAACGACCATAAAATATTAAAATATATACCCAAACAGAATTTTAATTCCAGAAAGTCGAAAGACTGAAACTTCAATCACAGATTACAGAGCATAGTTTTACAGAAAGTGATAACGTAGACCATAATTTTCCAGAAAATTAAATTGGATTAAGTTTAAAGCGTGAAATTATAATTACAGAACGTAGTTTTGCGTGGGTATAAATGTTAGTCCTGGTCTTACAAAAGAAGTGTTTTTATCTGACATTCTGACCGTAGGACGTAGACCATAATTTTCCAGAAAATTTAATCACAGAAAGTTTAAATTCTGACATTACCTGTATGCATAGGTGTAAATAAGAGGGCTCAGGGGCTAAGGCATCACCTAAGCTTATTCAATATTATTATAATTATTATAGTGACGCTTCATTCACCCAAATCTCAAACGCGCTATTTGAGGCTATGCCTATATGGCAATGTCAAACCCCTTAAGAGGACGTCACATGGACATATTATTTGGTTGTCTCCGTCCTATAAGTGCGTAACATATCAAATTTACGCTCAGCATATTATTATAACGTTTAGCTTTGTTAGTTTAAAAATTAGAGTCATTCGATCTATTATGAAATTTAATGGTAAGAACATTATCTATGTTCGTATGTTGGTTTTTTACGATAGTTCAATTTTTTGCAAGTTATGCGTACCTACATAGGTAATATAGCGTAAATTAAAAATGCTCATAACTCACCTAAAAACTATATAATCGTAAAAACCAACATACGAACACAGATAATATACTTACCATCAAGTTTCATAATAGATCGATTCACTCTAATTGTTCAACTAACGGAGCTAAACGTTATCTGCTATGCGTAAATTTGCTATGTAGGTACCTACCTACGCACTTGTAAGACGGAGACAACAAAATATGTTCGTGTGGCGTCCTCTTAATAATGTTTGTCGTCATCCTTTTTATTTAATCCTTCCAACATTCCAACATCAGTATCGACAGTAACATACCATATTATCTAAATGATCTATCTCAACTAAAAAATGTTAATCATTACAATATTGTAGAAAATTATGTTATGAATTATAATAGCGGTACGAAAAATAAGAATGTCGTTATTTATTTATAAAAAACAAATTGTAAGCGATCAATAATTACAACTATTGGAAAATTACTATATAATTTACGTTTAACTATTTTAATAATAGTGTGTGTAAGAAGTAAGTAGACAAGTAAAAAAGTAGACATGTAATGACTAATGACTAAATCGACTAAATATACGAGATATAAAGTGGAAACCTACTACATAAGTAAAATGCCACTATACATATGTACCGCAGTTACGTAACTAGGTGTGGCCAGGGGTGCATTCTCCTCGGGAGCCACATCATAAAGGGATGTTAAAATCTTAAGATATAATATGAAAATATAGCAATTTTCTATTATTATCATGACAAATTATGATTTGTCATGACAGTGCTATGAATTATA
>NC_042494.1:10033624-10035317 GCF_005508785.2 Acyrthosiphon pisum
ACAAAAATATAAATTTAAAATAATTTTTCAATTAATAAAGAGAAAACTGTAAAAAAAAGTGTCGAGTACACTTCTATAATACAATAACATTTCAGATAACATTGTATATTCAAATAATAACAATAAATACTAGAGTGCATTTGTCAGGGTCATCTGGCAATCGTCAACTGGATAATTGTTAAATAATAATATATAATATTATTAATAACTAACACCACCACACACCACAATATTCGAGGGAGGGCAACTCCGATCATTACTGAATTCGGGCGGATGCTGCTTTTGCGACAGTGGCCATGGCTTCCAGCCGGCCGTCGCAGCCACCCAAATTCAGTGACTACCTTGTAAGTAACTGAAATAAATGAAAATATTCAGAGATAAAAAAATTTTAAAAATCATTGTTCTGAACATTGTACGAAAATACTTAAATACATATTCATTGAAATACATGGCATATGTAAAATGAAATAAATTTTTAATATGGAATTAGTAACATTATACTTGATATATTTTCAAGTTGTTATTTAAGTGAATAATAATAAAGTTCAATAAATATAAAATAATAATAGTACAAATTTAACGAAACTTAAATAACAATATATAGCTGCAGATGTACCTGAAAAATAACTTCCACGTGAATCATAAAGTGCAATAATATTCTATAGTCTATACGTTAATCTAAAGGTGCAATGATATTCTACGTTATTATAGTTTCACAAAGTCAATTGCGGAAATACATATTATTTAGGTTCGTCTGACGTCTGCGTTGCAAGTGTTATTAGCTGATCATTTTCAACGTCTTCAGCGACCGCAGGAGTGGATAGAGTCGTCACGTGTATTCTATTAGTTTGACCATATGATGAAGTCTTTGATAATACACCGATCGAATAAGTGGAACCGGGCTTCAAGTCGTTTATCTGAAATGTGTGATACTATAAATATACGGTTTATAATTCTATACTCTGTCCAGTGAGAGAACGCACCGCCCAACAACCAAAACTGGTTCCCTTACACAACACCCTGCCATTAAGGAACCGGTTTCTATAGCATGGTGACGCGGCGGGATGCCCAGAATTGGCGCGTTCTCTCGCTGGACAGAGTATAATATGATAAAGTTGTGTCCAACAATGGCTGTATGCATTTGAACTTTAGATACCGAGCGGAGCGATGGATGCATTGATTATACAATGATGTGTGTTATTTTATTTATTTTTTTATTAACTATTATATAACTAAGTATTGAAAATTTAAAACATATTTCCACGTAAATAGGTTATATATAAATAACTTTATTTTCCATAATATCATCAAATATAGGTACTTAATAATATCATAGGCTGACTGACCGTCTTCGTTCAGAAACGTTTTTCTTATACAAATATATAATGATATTATTTCATTGAATTCAAATTTAACACCATCCATTACAGTGACCCACTTGTAACCTACTGTACAGCAGAGCGACTCCCACTTGTCCACCTTTTTTTTAAAATATTTATAATAATATACTTGCCTACGAATATTATTCGTTCCGCGTTCGATCGTAAATCTACAAAAACTGTTATCTCATAATTACCGTGCAGTTATAAGTTGGAAGTTCTTCTGTTATCAGAATCTCTAAATCGGGTTTGCTATCACAGCATTTATCGATGTCTTTAGACGAAATCTCTTCGGTGTTCACTATGAACGATTT
>NC_042494.1:10036445-10037733 GCF_005508785.2 Acyrthosiphon pisum
TGTATCCATAATTCGTTAGTACGTATAATTGCAGTTCGTATTTGGTACTGGGTTTTAATCCATCGAAGTTCACCGAGTTTTGTGTAGTCGAGTTCGATACTTGCGTGCCCTCGTCAATATCCTATACATTATAATACGATATGATATATTTTTAAATTTACATACAAATCAATGTACGTTGCTTATATATATATGGAACAAAAATAATCACAACATTTTAAATTTATGTATAGTTGTTGGTATTAAAAAGCTATAATTATGCTAACTTTAAGTATGACTTGGTATCCTTGAAATAAACCATTTAGTTTAGAACACTCGGTCTTGTTTATCGTCCAATTGAAGTATGCGCTTTGATTGGTTATGTACGAACCATTTTCGTCATTGGTCATTATAGGTATTAATTTTGGATCTATAATAATATGATGAATTTATCAGGTATTATAAATAATTATGAATATATTCAATACTAAAGTTTACGAAAACTACTAACTAGAGATAGGCGTTTTTACGAAAATAATATTAGTATTGTCGTTGTAAGTATATCCTTTAATTGTGGGTTCAACTTTTATAACATACTGTGTGTTTGGTATCAAATCCCAGATTTCGATTCGCGTCTGATTGTAAACTAATATCGATGTCCATATATTTGCTATGACCTCGTTTGAACAACTAAAATACTTATTGATCTATGCACAGGATTGAAAATACTTTTTAATATAGTAATTAACAGTGTAAACGTATTGCCTACCTATGTTTAAGTTATTAAATAATTAAATATAATATATAATATAATATGATTATCATACCTTGTATTTAATGTTATAATGTAACGGCGTATTTGCGTATTTTTCGTCAACATCCCACGTTATTATGAGTGATGAACTTTGGTTTAGATTGGCTTTTATGTTTCTTATTTGCACAAATCCTACCAAATGAGTTTGGAAATTAATGTTTTTGCGGTAGTTAAATATAGGTTTAGGTATAATAGTAAAATAAATAAAAACGGTAGTACGGTAGTAGATGTCAAGAGAGGTCGTTGTAATGGATGGGTTAAATTTGAATTCAAAGATATAAAATAATTGCATATCAAAATCGATTTTGAGAAAAGGCAGTCAGCCTTTAATATAACTAGGTATAATATGTATGCGCCGCGGAAGCAATGCGAAAGCAGATCCTGCGGCGTCGTCGGTTAAAACAGGAAAAAAAAAGGTATAATATGTATATTTTATGATATTATAGTGATTAAAGTAATTTTCTTGCTATTAAGTATTAGTCATTTGTACTACAG
>NC_042494.1:10039315-10040631 GCF_005508785.2 Acyrthosiphon pisum
TTTAGGACAGTAAAACTGCTTCGATTTTCTTCAACAGTAACTTTTATGATTGGAAAGTGAATCTAGTTGGTACTTTGGGGGGTCAAAAGTAAAAATTTCCCAGTAGTTTTCAAAAGCGACGTGAAAAACAAAAGAAAAATTAAGGAAAAACGGGAATTTTTACGCAAAATCGATTTTTAACAAAATCGATTTTGGTTTTTGGTGTAACTCTAAAACAAATGACCGTAGATATATGAAATTTTCACAGGTTGTTTATATTTGCATTTTCTATACACGGTACAATTTTGAAAATATTTTGATTTATTTTGAGCTCTTTATGGACATTTTCATTTTCCATTTTTTTTTAGTTTTTTTTCTAAAAATATCAATAAAATTTTATTTGTTGGATAAAAAAGCTTGAAAATTTAATAGAAGGCTCCTAGTATATTGTTTCAAAGGCAGATGAAAAATATTAAAAATCGTTAGTCACAGTTTTTTTTTATAAGCATTTAAAGTTCAAAAAATGACAAAATATGGAAAAATCACGAAAATTTTCAAATTATTTCGAGTTAGAAAGTCAATTTTTTTTTAATACCATAGATAAGTATATATATGTCTAATACATAGACTGACATACCGTCTCCGCTCAGAATCGTTTTTCTTATACAGTGATATTATATCATTGAATTCAAATTTAATACTGTCCATTATACAGTGACCCACTTCTAACCTACTGTACAGCAGAGCGACATCCACTTACCCACCTTTTTCCTTTGCGACAACTATGAAAACTGCTAGGAATAATTTACTTTTGACATCCCCAAAGCTCTAACTAGTCTAACTAGATTCACTTTTCTACCAGAAAATATGCTGAAGTAGAAAATCAAAGCATTTTCACTGCGACATCCTACACTTATCCGCTTTTTTTCGTGATAATTTTGAAAACTGCTGGACATTTTTTACTTTTGACACCCCCTATCAGAAAAGATACTGAAGTACAAAATCGAAGCATTTTCACTGCTCCAAAAGGTGATTACAGATTCAAAATAAAAAAAAACATCCACTCAGAATTTTAAATTATGTTGCCTCAAATGTTGTATTACATACCATAAGGCTCAGTGTAAATATATGATATTTCAGATGCTTTAGCCTGACCCGTAGCTGATATTGCTGTTACTTGAACTGCGTATTTTTCACCATATAGTAGATTTTTAAATACATATCCATGATTATCATTGGATATTACTTCTTCTGAAAAACCTTGTTGCTGTAGAGGTGTGTTCACCATCATAAGTTTCAACAAGTAACCTGTTATATAGCAGTCTCCTTTCGTTTTG
>NC_042494.1:10040681-10041850 GCF_005508785.2 Acyrthosiphon pisum
TCATTTGTACTACAGTAGGTTAAAGTAATTTTCACCGAAACAATTGCATCTGAAAATGGCATTGTGTGTATAAAATATTAAGGCTGGGCAAGTTAACGATTTTTTTAACTTGTTAACCCTAGAGCACACGCTTCACGGTCAAAAAGACCGGGCTTTTAGAATTTTGTTCATTGTTTCAAAAATACGAAATATTAACCTAACCTAACTGTATACGATCTGATGTCAGTAATGTAGAAGTGTTCAAAGTTCATTACCAGACATTACGTATTAATATACGGTCAAAAAGACCGTGTGCGTGATCGTAAAAAATCAATTATGTGTTATTTTTAAACTGTGTTTCTAATAATTGCTGCTCGATAAACGAAATTGATAGTTATTATATTTTTATTGCGACTTGTTAGTTGACTATATGATTTACGCCATACTGTGTGTGACAAAAAGACCGTGTGCGTGTATCCTCGTGAATATTTTAAATGCGTGTGATCTAGGGTTAAGTTAAAAGTAACTCGTATTTTTTCATTAACTCAGTGTAAAGTTAAAATTTGCTAATTTGTAAAAATAAAAAATTCCAGAAACATAATATTATACTTTATTAGATAGTTTTTCTTTACACTCGAAAAAATTACTGGGAAAGTTTAAATTGATACATCAATGATCAAAGTAAAAACCCCATTCAAAAATTTGCATTATTCTTAGGACGAAAATTTAATTTAGATAATTTTGAAACAAAGGAACTTATTATGTTAAAAGTTAATTTGAAAAAAAAGTTACGAGTTAATTAACTTAACATTTCAACTTAATTTTAACTTTTAACTTGTTAATGCCAAGCCTTGTAAAATATAATAATATATTAATATAATATACATTAAAAATTCCAAGTTTATCCACGAATAATATTTTTAATTAAAACAAAATAACTAAAATCGTTGATCTCCGTTTAAATATCTAATCTCGTCCAAATTTGAACTTAAATATCAATAGGTAACAAAAATACCGTGTATATATTTATTATTTAGAATTTTTCATCAGTATGAACTATAGGCATTGTTGTTTTAAGTATTCAACCTTAAGATATAAAAGTTGAACATTTTATAAATTCTTAACTACAATATAATTTGCAAATATTTGAATTTTATATACTTAAATATAAAAACAGCGACGAATGCCTG
>NC_042494.1:10043091-10045723 GCF_005508785.2 Acyrthosiphon pisum
CTGCTCCAAAAAGGTGATTACAGATTCAAAATAAAAAAAAACATCCACTCAGAATTTTAAATTATGTTGCCTCAAATGTTGTATTACATACCATAAGGCTCAGTGTAAATATATGATATTTCAGATGCTTTAGCCTGACCCGTAGCTGATATTGCTGTTACTTGAACTGCGTATTTTTCACCATATAGTAGATTTTTAAATACATATCCATGATTATCATTGGATATTACTTCTTCTGAAAAACCTTGTTGCTGTAGAGGTGTGTTCACCATCATAAGTTTCAACAAGTAACCTGTTATATAGCAGTCTCCTTCGTTTTGATCATTAAGCTACAAGATTACAGGTAATAACAAAGATAATAACATAATATATTGTTTCAAACTCAACTACAAAATAAAATAACCATAAGTCACATGCAGAAACACTATATAATATGAAATTGTATTTTAGTTGTTTACCTTGTTCCAAGTAACATTGATGTAGTCTGTACCACTCAATAAGCTTACATCATAATTTATTTTTCTTGAAACTATAATTAAAAGAAAAATTTATGTTATTGATTGTACTATTATAGGTACTTTTTTGTTTTAAAACTGTCATTAATAGTTTTAGTTATATTTAATTTATTGAGTATTATGTATACATAGGCACTTGGTTGTGTAATTCACTATTTGTATATCCTCTTTGTTGGAATTTCCGTCTTCTGCAACTAGCATCACACCAAAGGAGTATGATATTCCTGGTTAGAGATTGTCTATGATTTCTATAACGGAATTTTGTTGTCTGATTTCTTTTAGTTCCAATTGTTTGAATTCCGATTCATTTGAAGTGGTCTATAAATATGGATAAGATATATATTATATTTTTATTGGTGTTTGAGCATCAGTGTTTATGTGGGGCAAGGATTCGTCACTAACAACCCGTGTAATCACATAGTAATCACTATATATAATTTGCATATATTAATTAGTATTATTATCTTCTTATTAGTTATTGTATAAACACCATTAATATTATTTTATCATGTGAAAATAGTCAAAACCCAAATCTGTACATCATACGTATATGGTATATCCATAGATATAGATAGCCTAGGTTAGGAACATCTTTTAATAAAATTAATAAAAAAAAAGTCTAATTCAAGACCCTATTTTGTTTTTTAATGGGTAAATAATTATTCGTTTTTAAAATATTATTACTTATTAGGTGCTTTAAATGTTTTATGTTTGTCATTGTATTTCCTTAATATATATATATATATACATTGTTGAATGTACCTAATACCCGTGTTTTATAATATTTACCTTAAATATGATTTGGTAGTAGACAGAGTTAACATTTCTACTGCCTTGTATGTTTTCTGAATTAAAATCAATTTTCAATTTTAGTGACTTAAAATCCGACGACTCAAGCTGTGGTGGAGATTTGAGCCACGGATACTCTGCAATCGAATTATACATTATCTTAATTTTGTTCCGAACACCGTAGAGATTTAATCTTTATAGTTTTACTTTCTTTACAATCCGGTGCTATGTAGCTAGACGCGCATCCTGTGTTGCAAGCACCGGTGTAAGCGTCACATGATGTTGAATTACATCGCTCTGAACATAGTTGCTTGCAATTTACACCGTATGTACCGCTCGTACATTCTGCTCGTAAAAGATTCATTAATCAAGACGCATATAGTCATAATAATACAATTTGTACTTTATTAATAAGGCCTTGATCTATGTGCACTTTATAATAAAAAATGCTTTAATTTACAAAATTAAATATTTAACGTGCATCAAAACCAATAATGTATATTTAGTCATTGAACACTTTCATTTTCCTGAAAATGCAGTCAAACCGAAAATAAAAAGCCTTAAGACTCTAAAATATATGATGATATTATGTTATTCAAGAAATAATGTATTCACGCACATATATAACTTGTAGGCAAATGCATGTAAATCCGACCTCCTCTTATATTAACTTGTATCTGAATACGTATAGTAAATTATTTTTAGCGCACTACAGTAAGTACCTGTGGAGCAATCGTCTCCTATATATCCTGCCGGACACTTACACCCAAAACCTTTGGTACAAAACATCATTTGCCGACATTGTGTTTGACGCATTGAACATATTCCGGTGCAGTCAACGCCAAACTTATTCGGTCCGCATCCTGATGAATATATTAAATTTTAATGTTATCATGTCACACTATTTTTATTTTTTTATTTAAGCACCAAAGCACTTTTGAATTCAAATGTATGAACATTTTAGTGACATTTTCAAATTATTTACCGTGTTCGCATGTATTGCCTTTGAAACCGGGAGGACACGTACAACCGTTTTTGTTTGAAAATCCTCCGTTAGCGCACACTGAAGAAGGTGATATAGATTCCATCTGCTGCGTATTGACTAAAATTTCCGATATATTAGCACAAATGTAATATAGGTAGAATGGGAACACCAATGATTCGACCTCGGTTAAAATTAACCATACAATTTTACGTTTCGTTTATTATACACACCCCTTGTATTTATTTGTCTTAAGTTTTAACCTATACATATGTAGTTCATGCAATCGTACGTGGGGGGTGGAGAATTTTTGACAATATTCATTCCTCACACACTGCAGTGGCAT
>NC_042494.1:10045823-10048990 GCF_005508785.2 Acyrthosiphon pisum
CTATATACAGCGTTAAAAAAGTAACGGAACACTCATCACAACATATACCAATCTATGATCGACGAATTTTATTTATACGAAAAAGCATGCCATTTTTTTCATAACAAGTACATACGAAAATCGGGAGATAATAAGTTTGAAAAATTCTCCAATTTTTAAATTTTAAAATCAATTTTAAGGGCAAGATATGAGTCAAAATTTGAGAAAAAGTATGGTCTGTCATTTTAACTATAAAGCCAAAACTGAAAAACAAAGCGAACTCATCATTATATTGTAAATTTAATTTAAATAAAACTCTGATAGTATTTATTTGGACTCGCTAGGTTTAGTTTCGTCTCTGTGTAGATCAGTGTATAAAAAAATCTTAAATTTTACAGTGAGCAGACGTGCAAAGATAATTCATTCGTTTTGAATTACAATACCTTATAAGTATTAATATTTTTTAAAATGTTCTAGTACAAATATTATGAAATCAGTTAAGAATAATAATAAAAATGTATTATGATTACTACCTACCAGACAAATTTCCTAATCATATATTATCAAGATGACGCCATACCAAGGTTTCTTGTTCGTAATCAAATTATCGCTATACTTAGCATCAACAAATTTACGTAGATAAATCATCGATCATATTTAATAGAGATTTACGAAGAACTTGAAAAAGAAATAGTAACTACCAATTATGAAAATTATGGAAATTTTAATTAAAGATTTTAATCGTTTTTTTTATCTAATTTATCATATTATTATAGTTATGCGTAACACTTCATACAAATCCATATTATGAAAAGTGATTCTTGGAAGCTAACCACTATTATTCTCAACAAGTATTAACATTCGTGAAATTATATTTTACACGAGATTTCAAGAATTGAGTGGACCAACATTTAGCGGGGTACCAACCTTGTACCACTCCACAACGCGCTCATCAAAACTAAAAATATTATTAAATATAACAACCAATTATTAATTATAATTAACTATTTCTCTAAAATTCAATTTTCATGTACAATTTTGTTCATGTCAATTTGCATTTAATCTATCACAAAAATAGTGGGTATTACTTAGAATATGAAATTAAAAATGTATATCTGCAGTCATTCAGAAAAGTAAAAACTTAAAAAATAAAAACGATAAAAAATTGTAGGAATTATTATGTTTTGTAATGATTTGATATTATGTAAAATAGTATTTGTATTTCCAAAAATATTAATACTTTTTGAGAAAATGAGTATTTACTTTAATAGTATCACTTTGTATTTTAATAAAATGTGTATTATATAATATTTATAATTTATATATGACATCAATTTTTATCAAATATTGATAACTAACGATTTGAAAAAAACTAGGTTTATCTTAATATTATGTAAAATATTACCGTGTTAGTAGTTGCACAGCAAATGTAAATTCTTATAACAATACCTACCAATTCTGTATTACAGAATTACACTAAGAATTCGGCGACATTCAGCGTATTATAAATTTTATATAGTATAAGAATTTATAAAATAAAACAACAAAATCAGAAAATGGCTACATAAGAAATCGAGTGAATAACCAATATTGTAAATATTTGAACTTCAAACGTTCATAAAAATTTAATTTAACTTTCCATTATACATTTTTTTTTTGACAAAGCGCAGGTAGACAAACTATTATTAATCTTTTAATTTTTATAAATTTCTAACTCAAAATGATTAGCAAATTTTCGTGATTTTTACGTGTTTCGTCAAAATTCAAACTTTAAACACTTATTAAAAAAAAATTGTGCCTATTTATTTTAATATTGTTCAACTGCTATTGCAACAATATCAGAGTATTGTGTTAATTAAGTAAAAAATGTATGTATTTTTTAAAATAACAGGGAAAATAATTAAGGGAAAACAGGAATTATTATGTATCTAAAACTATAGTTTTTGACAAAAATACAAAATCATATGTGTAACTCATAAAACAAATATCTATAAATATCAATAAAAAACATTTGCTCAATTAAAAAGATTGAAATTAAATACAATTTTCCTCGTAATTTGTATTATATAGCTATTTAAAAATATTAAACATACATAGATACGATGATTATTTTGTAAGAGTATTTGTAATTAAAATGTTGACAAAATTCGTTAAAATCACGACAATTAAAAATTATAAAGATGTTGAAAATTTTTAAACATAAGACTCGAAATGCAATACTAGGTTTTTTATAAGTACCTAGTTCATACTGGAACCAAAAAACCTAAATAATATTATAAAATCACAAATTTTTGTACAGACATTTTAAATTAAATATGGACGAAATTAGATGTTTAAAGTTTAAACGTAGAATAACGGTTTTGGTTATTTTGTTGTCATTAAAGAATATTGTTTGTGGTCATATTTTGCGTACATTATTATATTTTAAAATTGTATAATCCTATAATATAAAAATGAATCGCTGAATGTGCTGCTAAGCGCAAATCTCAAGAGCAGCTGAACCGATTTAGCTCAAATTTTTTTTAAGATTATCGTAACTGCCAGGAGGAAATTTTTTACGAAAGAAAATTTTAGGAACATCCACCGGAAAAGTAGATAATTTGAATGTCAAAAAATTCAATAGTGGCGCCATCTGTCCAGAAAAAATTAACTAAATAATAATAGTGTATTGTATATTGCTTGCTATTGGTTACGGGCATGTTTGTTTATTTGTATTATTATTTTTTGTCAATATGTGTATTAAAACCGCCGTTCTCGATTGATGAGGTATCATACATTTTTCCCGCTCCATTTTCATATATATAGATGAATTTTTGTGCCTAGATTATACCTTTGGGAAGAAGATAGGCTAATTTAAAATTAAATTTTTTTTTTCTTTCATTGGATTTTAGTAAGGTTAGGATTTTGTATTAATTGATTATATTAATCCACCCTAGGTAGAATTAAGTAAAAATGACAAACTTGGTATAACTTTGATACTCTAGAGTTAAACCATAATTTTACGTACAAACAGCACTGGGTCCGCGATCTACCACAGGTAGATTGCCTACTTTATAATATACCTACTGCTGCAAACCAGAATTTTTATTCCGGGTAACGGATAGTTAAGATAAGTTTAGAACACCATACACCGAATATTAATTAATAACGAATTGAACAAAGTTTGAGTCATATAGAGTTTGTAAACT
>NC_042494.1:10049040-10050061 GCF_005508785.2 Acyrthosiphon pisum
ACTTACTATGTTTTAAGAATTCCAAAAAGAGACAAGACAATATACTTATATACATCAATACAATAAATAACTATTAACCTAACAAAGATATAAACACTAAACACGTGTAATTAGCATAAAATAAATTATTAAATTTTGATTTCTTATTAATTAATGTAATGTATGTATTTATTATAATGGATGATACGATATGATAACAACTTTGTTTTTGATAATAACAAAATGATAACGACGGTGGTGGTCTAATCCACGGTTTAAGATATAGTTAAGGGATCGCTACCAATTCTCCCAATTTTTTTTCTCCCCAATAATTTTTCTCTCCAATCATATTCATTCCGAAAAATACATTTTCTTCCAAAAACTATTAGTCCAAATTAGAAAATGTCAAATAAATAATTCTCCCAATTAGTTTATTCCGAAAATTATTATCCCAATACACATTGTTCCAAAGAAAGTGATAACTGATAACATATTCTGTGATAGCTGATAATGATAACATATAGCTTATACCCACGAACTACTACATAGGACTGGACACTGTATAAAATAAGGTGGCTGCAAAGTTGTACGGTGGTCGTACGTTCGCTATGTAGCTGCTCTCTGGTGGCATTTTTTTATACTGTGCTGTTGTAAATTATTTTATGTGATAAGTCGTGACTAGTCACTAGTAATAATTGAAAAACGATCAAAAATACAAAAATTCAAATCAATGACAAACTTTTTATATTCACTATTATTTCTAAATAAATGAATGCGTATTACTAGTTACTATGTTGCTACCAATTTGGAAAGTTTTTTTTTTTGCGTGATTTCTAACTTGCTTTTGATTAGACATACTTGAGTATTGTCTCATTCTCATGGTAATATAATAAGTAATTATAAATTACATATTTAATTACATATTCATAAATTTTTCATATTTCATAAGTCTATATGTATATAAATATTATGTTTATAAAAGTAAAATTCGAAATGTAGTAAATCTAGTACGTCACTAGATAGCATCACAGTCGCAAACGTA
>NC_042494.1:10051820-10083386 GCF_005508785.2 Acyrthosiphon pisum
ACTGTACAGCAGAGCGACATTCACTTACCCACTTTTTTATTTTATTTTTTTTATTATTTTTTTTTTTTTATGTCTGTGTACATGATAAGTAGTCGAAATAATGCTTCGATTTTCAACTTCAGTATCTTGTTTGATTGGAAAGTGAATATCGTTGGTGCATTATTGGGGAGGTCAAAATTTTAAATTCCCAGTAATTTTTAAGAGCGCCAAGAAAAACAAAAGAAAAATTAAGGAAAAACGGGAATTTTTACGCAAAATTGATTTTTCACAAAATTGAATTTGGTTTTTGGTGTAACTTTAAAAAAAATGACCGTAGATACATGAAATTTTGACTGAATGTTTATATTAGCATTTTCTATACACCATAACATTTTCAAAATATTTTGACTTATTTTGAGCTCTTTACGGACATTGTCAGTTTTCATTTTTTTTAGTTTTTTTTCTAAAAATATCAATAAAATGTTATTTGTTGATTAAAAAAGCTTGAAAATTTAATAAAAGGCTCCTATAGTATATATTGTTTCAAAAGCAGATGAAAAATATTAAAAATCCTTAGTCACAGTTTTTTTTTATAAGCATTTAAAGTTCAAAAATTGATAAAATATGGAAAAATCACGAAAATTAGCGAATTATTTTGATTTAAGAATTCGTAAAAATTTTTCTTTTTAAATTTAAGATTTTAAAATGTAATACAAGATTCCTTATAAGATTATCTACCTTCATCAAACAAAAAATATCTATAAGAAAGTCAAATTAAATTTTTATATTGACTTACATTTTTATCTAATGGCAATTTTTATTATATTACCTAATTACTTATACACTTTTAAATTGATTATAACTGTTTAAAGATATTTATTGTTTATGTGAGTATTTTATATAATTTTTATAATTAAGTGAAATTTTTATGAACAAAGCATGAATGTATCACCTAGTTTTACAATGATATATTTGTTTTCAACTTGTAATAAATACTTAAAAAAATAATGAAATATACATGTAGATTGTAGGTACTTACTACTTACTATGTTTTAAGAATTCCAAAAAGAGACAAGACAATATACTTATATACATCAATACAATAAATAACTATTAACGCTGCATACCCGTATACCACCTCTCATGTATTAACATAGGCAACGCCGGCAACTGCCTCGTCGAGTGTCGATGACGAACCTTTAGCGGTGGCGGCGCGGCGCGGCGCGGCGCGCGCTGGTCACAGGATTACACTCAAACGGCAAGGTTATTATAGCTTATAAATTAAAATGTTACTGCGACGTGACCCATTCTCCAATTTCATGCAAGTTGTATACAAAAAAAAAATGAATATAAAAATATAAAATTAGGTAAATATAATTATGAAATTATGAAAAACTAAAAAGTAAAAATTAACTAAAATATTGCGCCCTAGGCACGTGCATTGGTGGCCTATTGGTAAATCCGCCCATGACTGTATATCTTCTATTTTTAGTATGCATTTTCCATAGTTTACGATTCACAGAACTTAATACGAATCATATGTTTACAATATAAATATGCCTTATGGCTTATTTACATTCGAGTTGATAACGAATAAAAACTTTATTAAAACTTTATTAGGTACATTCAAAATCTATTTTGATGTTATTATATTATTACAGTTATTTTTCATTATACTAATTATATATTATTATATTTTATACTATATTTTTGTATTATACTCATTAGGTAAAATGAGCTCAAGGTATATTTTACATTTTTGACCATTTCAATATTTTGCCGCCCCTAAACCCTATTTTTATATTGCCACCAGAGAAGTTGCCCCTTCGAGCCCTCCCTTAAATACGGGCCTGGGTCTTGAAATTTTAATATTTTATTTTAATTGGTTAATAGTTAATACAATAAGTAAACATTTCAACTTTGGTTTGATAACTTAGTTTTATTTATTTTTTTTTTTTGTATAAATGTTTTATTATTAAGAGTACAATGTACTTTTTATTCTTAATCTCCAACAGTATTTAGTTTTTGTTTTATATTTTGATGAGTAAATCATACTTTTTCTTTAATTTTTAATTTGTTTTTGTTATTATTACACCTGTACAGCTGTACTGAAGAATTAATAAAATAAAATAAATTTCATTTTAGTATTTGTCAATAAATGATATTGAATACAAATTATAACTATGAGTATATTGTATGATTATGTTAGGCATCTATTTATATTTCTAACTTTTAAAAATGTGATATCTTTAACTAGCATAAAATAACCTTAAAGAACGGGTTTTATTTAACTATAAATTTGATACAAAACGGTTACTTTTTATAATTCGCATTGAATAAAAAATTCCAATATTTTTTCTTTTTTTTTTAATCTTTTTACATCAATTATACATACATATTTAATTTTGTGTATCAAAAAAATTAGTTTTAAGTACATTTTAACTATTTATATCATTTTTTAATTAGAGTTTATATTAAATTAACAACTTTTAATATGTCCATAAAAATCTTGTATGTCCTCCGTAAAAATATATTATGATTTCATTTATAACCAATCCCATTTCAACTTAAAAGAAACATTATAATTACGTTGCAAAAACATTTTAAGACCTAAAAGTAATAATTTATGTAATCTACAAAATATTTCACAAATAAATAAGTCCCAACACCGAAAAATTAATGTTCCATGAAATAAAAAAAAACTATAAAAATTGTTTTATTTAATATTTCTTCTGGTTTGGCCAACTTTTCTTGCCTTATTTTTTTAAACTGGTGCCCACTCTTTTTACTGGACATGTTTAATCTATAATATAGTAATTGATGTTTTCTTATACGTAACCCGGTCTAGGTAGGTACTGATTAAAGTAGTGAGCACTCTAGTCTATAATCGTAATTGATTAGCAGATTTCTGAGCAGTATGCACTATGCAGGAGACGCGTCGTTGCAATGTTTATTATTATTAAGTACTTCATCAAGACTTCTGATTTCCAGAATTAATTCCAGTATTCTAAGAATAGACTGCTGGATGCCGGGTGTGGTGTGGGCATAACACGTTTCCACCAAATGTGTATCTTTCCCTTTACCACCAATACTCGTTTCCACCAAATGAGATATTGACCATTTCGCACGTTTCCACCAAGACAAGTTATATACTTCGATTATATTAAAAGCTCTTGTAACTTGTAAGTAATAAATTTTTGTTTATTTATTTTGTATTTTGTTTCCACGTTTACTCTCAATGATTTTAGCTTTAGCTTTGACCATTATAAATTTTAAAAGTTTCACTCGCATAAATAACGTTTTATTTTACCCATACAACTGTAACGCACAATTTAAACTGTACAAAGTTTAATAAAATATTATTTTAGTTAGATAATATCGTTAGATAATGGTTAATCGATGTAAATGGTAAGAATTATGACGCTTTAACTTATAATAGAATACAATAAGCGTGTATAGTATAATGATATATATACATAATATCATATATATAGTCATATACATTAATAAATATATTCAATAATTGACAAACTAAAGACTAATTACCAGAACACATTTATATTATTACTAGCCGTCTCACCCGGCATTGCCCGTGTAATTTTTCGAATATTAAATAATTGTTTACATTAATATTACTTACAAGAGCTTTTAATATAATCGAAACTCGAAGTGTATAACTTGTCTTGGTAGAAATGTGGTCAATATCTCATTTAGTGGAAAAGGGAAAAGTACACATTTGGCAGAAACGGGTATTGGTGGAAAAGGGAAAGGTATACTTTTGGTGGAAACGGGTACCGCCCTGTGGGGTGATGCGGGGATATTCCGGTTAATATCCATAGATGATATAAGAATGAATAGGACATGCCTATACCAGTTCCATATGGGGCCCGTGTGCTTTTTTGGGGAAGAGAGAACGTAAAGAGAGAAAGACGATATGAGGCTTAGTTAGTTATTTTAAAAATAACAACTTAATGAGTTAAAAAAAAATCGTGAACTTGCCCAGCCTTGCAAGGTTATTTGTAATATTAAAATGCTCTGATTTTTACATAACCATCTTTTCTGGCAGAAAGTGAATTTAGTTGATACTTTTTTCGGTGGCGCAAAATATTTACTCGTACTATGGTATACTATAATCTATTCCTGGTAGTTGACCCAGTCGCTCGACAAAAACCGGTCGAGGCCTCGCAGGCTGCTGCGTTTTCGCGCTAGTGGTGATCGTCGCCAGTAGCAGCTGCCTCCTACTACGACGAGCCCTGCCGATCGCTGAACATCGCTGACCATCATAGACCGGCGGTCTCCTGAACGTTCCAGCGGCACAATAGTGGGTCAACTTACGGGGAATAGAGTATACGGACAACTTAAGACGATAACCGAGCGGTGGACGAGTTTCCGTTAGATCCCCATCCGGCAAAGTCTAAACAAAAATCCCTCGCGTCTGGTTGGCTGACTGGTTTTTGACTGTTACAAAAACGCGACGAATGTGAGGAGGTCGCGGTGTTGATATGGGCGTGTCTTACCTACGACCTCGACTGGTCATCATCTCAAGTTTGTCGTAGTATAGATGGCAAGGCGATGTGACTACCAGCGATTACAACGGTACGCTACATTACTAACCTCAAGCCCGCGCTCAACCTATGGTAACCCCGGGTTTGGTTACTTATTTTCAAAGACCTTAAATGGTTATAGGTTTGTCTCATTATAATTATACAATGAAGAAATTAACACTCAAAATAAAACAAAAATAGATAAAGTATTGTTAATCATTAGACTTGTTTTATCTACCATATAAGTTGTTTATATTTTTTGTAATTTTTGTAGTTAAATGTAGATATTGGGGAATTGTTTTAGTAAATCAAGTCCTGTTTTAACAAAGTGTACTTGTTTTTAAAATATTGAAAACTATGAAATGTTTAAATTGGTTTTTAGAAAAGAAAGTTTTCGGTTTGCTTATGATTTTTTTTTTGATTTTTTCTTGAGCTGTTATTAGTTTATTACTTTCTACTATCTTTAAGATTTCCCGAGCCAAGCTGCTTTCCCAAAATGTAGTAATGACTGTGTCATGGCAGTTTCTACCTAAATAATATTAATGTCTAAAATTATTTTGTGTTTCAGAACTGTAAGTAAAACTGAAGAAGGAATAAATACAATTGATACTAAAATAAAACGGAAAAGAAATAAAAACTGAAAATGATTTTATCGAGAGTTTTCAATTCGAAGGAACAGTTTTAAACGATAAATACTCTTCAGAATTTATTACTATTATGAATTCGGACAAGATATCCAATTTAAAGAACATTCAAATAACCTGCAAAGTGTGCGGACAAGACATATGAAGATTCATTCCAGTAAGAGAGAAAAGCCTTTCATATGTGACATTTGTAATAAATCGTATTATGTTAAATCACATTTGAAATCACACATACTGATTCATATTAAGGCCCAAGCCAGAAAAAAATCATATAAATGTGATATCTGTGATAAAGTATTTTCTCAAGCAGGGCATTTAGCAAATCATACTAAGGCCCATGCCAGAAAAAATTCATATATATGTGATATCTGTAATAAAGTTTTTGATCAAAAATGGTATTTAAAATGCCATATGAGAACACATACTGCAGAAAAATCTTATAAATGTGATATCTGTAATAAACTATATTCTCGAAAAGATAGTTTAAAAACCCATAAAAAGATACATATTGGAGAAAAGACATTTAAATGTGATGTCTGTGGTAAAGGATTTTATCAAGCACAACAATTAAGAGTCCACGTGAGAACACATACTGGAGAAAAACCGTATCAATGTGAAATCTGTGGTAGATTATTTAATCAAACATCAAATTTAAGAAACCACAGAATTACACATACTGGAGTAAAGTCGTATACATGTGACATCTGTAATAAAGTGTATTCTCGACCAGACGTTTTAAGAATCCATAAAAAGACACATACTGGAGAAAAGCCTTTTAAATGCGATATTTGTGACAGAGGGTTTGCTATTATATCAAAATTAAATTTCCATAGAAAAACACATACTGGAGAAAAGATATTTAAATGTTACATCTGCAAAAAAAAGTTTAATCAATCAATAGATTTAATGGTTCATAGAAAGACACATGTCACAGAAAAGCTATTTAAATGTAACATCTGTGATAGTACATATTTTCGTGCACATGGTTTAAAAGTCCATAAAATGACACATACTGGAGAAAAACCATTTAAATGTGACATCTGCGATAAAAGATTTTATCAAACAGCAAGTTTAAAAGTGCATATGAGGACACATACTGGAGAAAAGTTGTTTAAATGTACTGTTTGTGATAAATTGTTTTCTCGAAAAGAACATTTAAAAATCCATACAAGGACACATACTGGAGAAAGGCCATTTAAATGTGATATATGTGATAAAGGGTTTAATGGGTCAGGTGATTTAAAAAAACATAACAGGACACATACTGGGGAGAAACCATTTAAATGTGACATATGTGATAAAAGATTTTCTACATCAAGTGGTTTAAGAGTCCATAAGTGGAAACGTCATTCTGAAGAGATGATATAAATGTGAAATCTGTGATAAAGAGTTTTCTATACCAGACGGTTTAAAAATCCATACAAGGACACATACTGATGAAAAGTGTTAAAAATACAATCATTATAAAATTGATTCAATTCATAAATAAAGCAGGTTCAGGTACATAATATGTTGCAATCCTCAGTTAAATTCTGTGGTAACAGTAATGTTATATTCTTCATATTGTTAGTTTTAACAAGCCATTTTATCCGTTTTTGTGTCTGTACAATTTGAATTATACTTTCTAAATTAATACCTTTTATTATATTTTTATTTGTTTTTACATTTAACTGTAATACTACTATATTTATATTTTATTCTATTATTAATTTATGAATATTTCATAATATACGGAGCCCCGCCATTTGAAGAAGTATAACTATTTTGATTTAATTAACAAAATTTATAATAACAATCGTTTTGGCCTACTAGATAAACATATGCCAAACTAAAGTATCGTTTCATCGCTTGCTCCTTGTATTACATTCCTATTTTATTTCAATACATGTTAAAATGTACTCAGTATAAATAAGTGTCCAACATCAAAATCCTCTTCTATACCCCCCGTTTGGTATTAATCTGTCACTTCGGATACAACTTATATTAGTGATGGTTAACATTTTTATTGTTACAATAATATACCATGTAACGTACTAACACGGTATATTTTAATTAAGATGACGCAGCTGTAATATTTATCGATAAAAACAGGTCTACGAAAATCAAACTAAACGCTATTAACAAATGGTTTAGTGAAAAAATAACCTATAATTCAATTTATAGAGCAAAATATTTAGGAGACAACCTCATTGGCGTTTTTTGAAATATAAATTATTTAAAAAGTTTCAGTTGTATAAAAATCGTAAAAATAAAGTTTTTGCCTTTTATAACGAGCTGTATATTTGAATAGAACATAATTCCGATGAGGTTGTCTCCAAGGTATTGTTTTCTATAAATTTCATAATAGGTATTTTTTATCTAAAATCGCTTTTTAATGCTGTCTTGTTTGTTTTCCGTAAACATGTTTCCGTTGTTCGATTACATTTTTTATTGCTGTAATGTGTCGTAATGTGCTGCAACCTGTCTGCCGCTTCGACGCCGGCTGTGATATCTCCCCCACTACTCCAATAACTGTATTTCCACTATGACGTGTGGTGACGTCGGTCGATGGTTATCGGACGATTCCAGGAATAGACCGAACTAATATAGACAATATCATTATTATCAATATTATAAGCTAAAACCTCGCTATAATGTAATAATTCTTATTTTTATATTTATTATAATAATCATTGATGATCGACAGAATTCCACCAACGATCTACCAACTCTTATTTGTATTATTATTATAAAATATAAATTTTAGCCAGCGGTAGGGGCGGTATGGCTAGAGAGACTACGTCCCCATCCACCTTTTTTTTTTTTTAAATTTATTTTCTATCAGTACGTTCATAGACTATAAAAATTAGTTTAAGAGTAGAATGTTATTCCAGTAGTTGAATGGCAATTTGTTAAAAGGGATCCATGTACATTTTCAACTACTTTTCAGGAGAAACAAAAAAAAGTTTTACTTTATTTCTATTTGCGTAATAAGTACATAGGTACCTTTTAACAAACTATGAAATATTTCATAATAATTTTGCACAGATAAGATGATACGAAATAGATACTTTTTAACACAAAACGATGTGTTTACATAAGAGAATGAATAATATACAACAAAACTATTTTTGTCAAAAATGTAACTTGGGTCCCTTTTAACAAATTGCCATTCAGTTATAGTATATAATATACGAGTAAGTCAGTACTCAGTACCTGCTATGAAAATACAAATTCTCATAAGGTTTGTTTTTTTTTTAAAAAAATTTGGGCTACGCCACTTCCTCAAAGTATGTACAATTTGTAATAATTCAAGTACCTCAACTACCTAAAATAAATCCATGTTTCCCTACGAAATACATGCTATAAATTATAATGGTATATTTCTGGTAAAAAATAACATGTATTAGCATTGATTATGAATACATATGGGTATTAGGTACTCCAAATCGATTCGAACGACATATTTTTTAATATCAGTCAAATTGAATAATAAAAATAAAAATGTTGCTTATTGAATTTTAGAAAATTAAAAAAAAATATTAACCTTAATTAATAAGCACGATTATTAAAGATACATTTATGACATTTACATTTTTCAACAAAATTAATTAAATTATTATTATTTCAATTTTAAAAATATTATTAAGATTTGCATTCGGTTTTAAGGAGTGATATAATATATTTAACATTTTACTCCAAACGTAAAATAATGTGTACGCGTAGGACTCGATTTCGCCTAACGCAAAACGAATGTTTGGTTGACATTTTAAGTATTACACGAAATATGCAACCTACCTGAAATCGTTAAGAAAATAATCGATATAATCATATAACGATTAATGGATATAACTAATTATAATACTAATCAATGTAAATTATTTAATTTGAATGATGTTATTTTTTTGATGTAAGCAACCTACTAGCAACTGTAACGGACAGAATTCTTTTTTATTCAGCCCAAAAACACACACACACACACACACACACACACACATATATATATTATATAACAATTATATAACTCAGGTTCTTTATTTAAAAAACGAAAATGGTGTTCTTCACAATAATATAAATTACCTTAACAAACGTATCCAAGCACTTGAACTTATAAACAGTTCTAACAGTTCAAACAGTTCTAGGCCTTTTTCTACAGTTGACATTGTACCAACACTTCTACAGGAGATATCTGAACGGGAAAGATTCTCACGTAATGTCATTATTCGTGGTATTCCTGAATCTACTACTTCTATCCTAGCTGATAGAAATACTTGTGATACATCAAGAATAACCGAAGCCATACAGCCTTATTTTCCTGCTCTTCCCACTAACATAAAATCAATTAGATTAGAAAAGCCCAGTGATAGACGACCACGCCCTTTAAAAGTTTTTCTTTCCTTCAGAGAAGTAGCTCAAAAACTTATTGCTGACTTCAATATCGGTGTAAGGGACCTTCCTTTTTTTTTACTATAGGACGTTCAACGAAACAAAATCCGTTGAAGTGGCCCTATAGATAACCGCATCCCTTCCCGGTACATTCCGCTGGAACTACGTCGAGAAGGGAGAGTGCACTACGTTTATTTAAATAAACAGCATATACAATGACAGATATAGAAAATTGTTACAAATTCGGTTATGTTACAACAAAGAAAATTAACCATAGTCTAGGTTGCAGCGATTGTCCGGAATTCCTTCGATTGTCGCTTGACTTCTGGAATCCATCGGCTGCGCTGACTTCTGGAATCCATCAGCTGTGCTGTCTTCATGGCGCTCGTTGCTGTGGCTGCCCCTGTCTTAGCCTCTCCGCTTCTTCCCTAGTCTTCGTGATCCTTGTGATAAGCCTGCTGATAGTAGTCCATCTAATCGGAGAGGACATCATGGTGTCCTTCAAGTTCTCCGGCGATAGAGTTTCGACGTCGAGCTCTCCACAGACTTGCCTCCTCCAGTTATCCCATGCATCGCAGTGGAAAGTGCATGTTCCGCGTTGTCTGGAGTGACACCACACTGCGCAGACGATTTCCAATTCTGGCTGTTAAACCTGTTGAGGTAGTAAACGAAGCGCCCATGCCCAGTCTGTACTTGGCTCATGTGGAAGTTCACCTCACCGAACCCGCGAGATATCCACTTTCCGATATCCGGGATCAGCCTATACGTCCATCTGCCGTTCTTAGTGTTTGTCCACTCGCTTTGCCAGTCGGTTAACAAGTTGGCTTCTCGCTTCTATTTTGCTTTTTTCAAAGGAAACGTCCGCCCTCTCCTTCGCTAAGAGTTTGATCGGGGAATTCCAGATACTACCGCTGCCGCTTTGAAGGAGACGGTTCTGTAGCAACACACCGTCCTAAATTGCGACCGTACATGAACCATGGCCAGTTTCTTCCACCCTCGCACCTGCATCGACTGAGTCCAGATGGGCGCCGCGTACAACAATCTCGAAGTGATGACGCAAGTCAGCAGTTTCCTGACCTTCTCTTTTGGTCCTCTTAAGTTTGGCATTAGGTGTATCGATGCCTCTGGTGCCCTTTTTGACACCAAGTCCGCGTGTTCGGCGTATCCCATTTTTTGATCCACCTGTACCCCGAGGTAGCGCAGGCTCGGCTTGGAATCAATTAAATGGCCGTTGCATGATACCGTCATCTTGTTTCTGGCTCTTCTTCCCGTCAGAACAACTGCCTCTGTCTTTTCAGCTGCAAGAGATAGCCCGTGGTCGAGCATCCAGTTATTGATGGTATTGAACGCCGCTCCGAGCCGCTCTTCCAAGAGGAAGGGTGCTGCGGCCATACATATTACCGCAACGTCATCCGTGAATGCGATTATCTCTATGTCTGTAGGCATAGTTAGCCTAACCAGGTCATCGTTGAGCAGGTTCCAAAGGTTTGGCCCCAGAACCGACCCCTGTAGAACTCCGCAGCTTAATTCTCTGCTATAGTTTCCGCTGTCGTCGGGGATCGGCAGAACTATAGACCTTTCTGACAAGTACGCTTCTAACATTCTGAGCAGGCTGGCTGGGTCGTTCCGTGACCTGGCTGCTATTAAGATGTGGTGCCATGGTGCTGAGTTAAATGCGTTGCGTACATCCAACGTCAGCATCCCCACATATTTACGGTGTTTCGGATGTCCTGCATTTGCTGACTTCACTACGGCTGTTAGTCTTTCTAAGGCGTTCAGTATAGACCTGCCGCTTCTGAATCCATACTGTTCTGTGCGATGGATTGGTTGGTGTCTAGGTGTTCTCTTAGTCTCCTAACTAGTAGTTTCTTGAGTAGCTTGCCACATCCATCTAGTAATGAGATCGGTCTGTAGGCCGAGGGGCTATCTAGCGGTTTCCCTGGCTTCTGGCTTCTGTAGCAGCACCAGTTTGCCGCGTTTCCAACGTTGTGGGAACTGTCCATTCTCCAGACATGCATTAAACACACGCATGAATGCTGTAGGATCGGTCGACGCTGCCGCTTTGATTATTTAATTTAACAGGCCGTCTGGTCGAGGAGCTTTTTGAATCGGGAGAGATTTTGCTGCCGCCTTAAATTCATCAATTGAGAAAGGGACTAACTGCCTTCCGTCGAGGTTTGGCTCCATTGACGTGTGCACTGGCGGTGCCGTCGGGAATAAGGAGTCCACGATTGCTTCTATTCTACCCGGAAGATTATTTCCCGTGATTGGGCTCTGACGTCTTCACCGCTTCATGACGATTTTATATGGTTTACCTCACGGGTCGTCGTCCACAGTCGCGATGAGGTTGGCCCAGCATCTTTGGCTTCTTTAATTGTTATTGCTAGAAGTTTCCTCTTATCCTTCAACACTTCTTCATGTTCCCGGCTGGCGTTGGCCCCGAGCCTGGATCTCCTTCTCTGGAATAGTCTCCTTGTTTTAAGGCACTCCTTTCTAAGTGCATCTATCTCTGCATTCCACTAGTGCACTGGTGGCCGTTTGGTTCTTTGTTGACGTTTCGGTAGGCATTTATCTGCCGCCTGTGTCAACCATTCGACAAGTTCCTCCGCTCGTGCCGCGGCTGGAAAAGTGTGTGAAGTGGATGCTGGCTTTGTGTTAAAGTCAAGGCCGCCTTCAACTGACTGGTCTCTATTTTCTCGACGCCTACCCGATTCTCGGGGAAGTGTTGGTGGTGACTGCGACTCCGATGTCGAACGTAATGAACCTGTGAAGACTCAGGGACTTGTCCTCACGCACCGTCCAATTTCTAACTGCACCGCTTATATTCGCCGAGGCGAAAGTGACATATATTCCCCTATTCTATATAAGTGACTCTGATTCCCCGCGCACGAATGTCGGCCTCTGTCCATCATTGCAAACCGTAGCGTTAAGTGCTGATATGAGGTCTGCCAGAAGCTTGCCTCTTCTGTCCTCGCGTGGGCTTCCCTATTACCGGGATTTGGCGTTGAAGTCTCCGGCACAGACAACTGGTGTGGGAGATGATCTAATGCTGATTTCCAATCGTAGTAGGAAGTCCGTGAATTCCACAATGCTAGAATTGGGGGATCAGTAGCAGCTGTACAACCTGATCCCGAGGAATTCGACCCATCGGAAGCCTAGAACTGAAGGTCCCACTCGATTTATTGGTAGCTGCCCTAGAACTGCTACGGCCGACGTTTCTGTCGCGTCCGAGAACCAGCCGTCCGCTTCCGAAGGGTGTGCTCGGTTCGGCTCACTGAATAGTAAGACGTCAGCCCCCCATCTAGTAGCTGATTTGAGAGGAAGGTCTTGCGCCGCCTGCCGGACTCCTACATTAATTTGCAGGATCCTCATGGTGCATTTGTGGTATCCTCTTCCCTCAAGAGTGACTTGAAGGCACGCCTCTTAGCCTCCTCTGCACTGCAGTTTGCAGCCTCGTGTTCAGTCTCACCACACTCCCTGCAGCGGCCACTCCTGTCCGGACCCTTGCATGCGTCACGATTATGTCCTGATGCGAGGCATCTGGGACATCTGCCCATGCGTCTCTCCTCCCAGAGGCGCGCCCTGCAGTTGACGTAGCCCACCCTTAATTTCCCGATTGATAATACCTTTTTTGCTAGGTCAGCCGATAGCGACACGACAACCCTTTTCTTTCCTCGCGCTTGTTCCCTAGTTGATACCACCCTTTCTCGGCTTTGGCGTTGGCTGCGCAGCAGATTGCCTCAATAACCTCGTCTGATTCGGCTATTTCGTCGAGGTCCTGGACGACGATCTTCTAGTAATGAACCAGTTCCTTGACGACTGACCTATCGCCCATAGCTGTGCCTATCGCTTCCATGAGTTGGGATGACAACTCCATGTTGGGCTTTACTCGATTGAGGAGATCTCCGTCTCTCTTTCTCGTGAGTCCAACTATGCCCTCAGATGCCGCCTTAACTTGACCGCTGCCTTTCAGCTTTCTCAGAGCCTCTGAATATGTGCCGTCTTTAACACGAACGATGATTGCTGGTGGTCTCTTTGCACGTGTCCTGGCCTTAGCTTGCGTGCTTCCTCGTTCTCCTTCCTGGGGCGATTGAGCGGGTAAGCCGGGTTTTTGTGTCTTCCCTTTGTTTTTCTTTACCACCTCCGTCCCCACACAGCATTTTAATATTTCCCAACTATGGTATAAATATTTTCAGGAAAACAATATAGTTGTCAAAATATTTGAAAAAGTTGCGTAAATAATAAGGAAATATTTTATTTACATTTTTTGGCCAAGAAGTTCACTTTTGAAAAATATTTTGTAAAAAATATTAACAAAACATTTTATTCATATTTTTTTAAAAAACATTTTAATGGAAACATTATAAAAATATTAAGTCAACATTTTTGTGCAATATTTTATTATTTTATGAGAAAAAAATATTTATACAATATTATTAGCCAAATATTCATTATTCAAGCACTCCAAAATATTCACAAAATATTATCATTTCCCAAATGCTGTGTGGGTCCAGGAGGTCGGAGTAACAGCAAAAGACTTGTCATCTTTCCTGGATGTTGGATGGCTGATCGTCCACTGACAAAGGCCTTCTATGTCTCACCAATAGGGTGACTGGGTCTCAGCATCGTTTGTTGCTGTGGCGACATCGTTTTTAGTATCGATATCCTTTGAGTCAACCTTATCTGTCGCTCTTAAGGTGCCTTTTGTCCTCGCCTCGAGAGTTTTGAGGTTCTTGTGCGCCGTGTTATAGGCCTTAAGTATTCCCTCTCTGCTTTCTTTCAGCCCTTGGATGACCTGCTTCAACTCCAGTATCAGAGATTTAGCCGGTTCGCTGTGGAGCTTGCCGCAGGCTGCCTCTAGTTCAGCCGATTTTATTTGAAGACCACCGTCGTGGACCTGGAGCCGCTTGGCCAAACCTACCATTAGAATTTGTTTTGGTCATGGTCACCTCTGTCGTATGGGTCCTGTCTCCAGAGACAACCGATGGTCTGTTCATGGCAAGGGGGAGGTCCGGTGACCCTTGCCCCCTTTATTGCTACCACTTCCCCACTTCACCAGAGACGCAGAGAGGTAGACCGAATCCGAAGGCATCAGTCCCCACGTCTGATTATATACATATAATAACGTGGCGAACTTTTATAGTACTCGTACGCGTATAAAATATAATTTTTTTGGTAATTAACGATGTCGGGCTTAATATTGTTTTTTACGTCCACCTCAACGACTATCGTCTTCTACGATTGTATTATATATTATTTAGACGTCAAGTTTTTTTCTTTTCTATTTGTAGTAACTAAAATATTATATAAATCCTTAAACTGTGCGTGATAGTGTCTTACTTAGTTTTCTCAGATTGTTTAAGTAGGTATCGAGAAAACAATACTACAAGCAAACATCAATTAAAATAAAATAATATCATGTGCCTATGCAAACTGACAAACTTTATTTATTATATTCAAGTATTTAACACGTCTTTATAATGCACTCTAAACATGCACATTATGCCGTATCGTATCTATATATGTATATATATTACTTCATTTGAGCTGCCCGATTTGTTGAAAATTATGCAGAAGTAACAAATATCAAGTAGTTTCAATTAATTTCGATATATACCAAACGGAATTTTATTGTAATTTCCACGAACCCAAATCAAAATATAAAATGAGCAAAATTGTATGCGACTTTTTTGAACTATGGTTCTTTACGCGCAAATCCCATTAAAAATAAGCTTTTCGCATAACTATACAGACTGCAAAAATTACAATCACAATCACTATTTATGTTTAATATTATAATATAGGTTAATTAATTTCAAATACCCAATTTTAATCACACAGCTATATGTGACTATATATGACTATAATATGTGTATCGCATATTTTTTTCCATTAAAAATGATGTAGTTAGTTTCAAAAATATCAAAATGTTGATACAAATTACATATATCAGTTATTCGGTTAACGGATATCGTGCATATTACGTGCATTTAATATTTATAGACCATTATAAAAATTAATATTATAGCCATTGTGACGACTGCTTCCACTATATGCTTCCACTCATATAGAGTATGTGCACTGTGCACGACCAAATACGATATAGCGTCGCGAACCCCTAGGTTGCCACTGGTAGAAGACATGATAATTTAGATACCTAGGTTTCGAGCAACGGATTAAAAATTTAGGTAATATGACACTATAACCATAGATTAAATATACTATAGATAACCCACGCCATGGAAAAACGCTGCAACCAGATAATATGCGGACGTTTTGGACCCCGGCGGAGTAGTACTAATGGATCCACATAGGATCGCTTAAGTATTATAGATTTTGCGCATGCGCAGACGTCAATGCCGTGTGCCGTTAACGTGTAGTTGAACAACTCTAAAAAGCAACATGTCCTAATATGATACGTAATACGTCAATATGAGAACGGTGGCAACTAACATATTAAAATATTATCTATTTATAAACAAATCGACTTTATGTATTCTTTGTAACATATACATCGATGGACTGACAAGTGATCACAGATATTAAAATACAAATATTATAGGTAATAGATAGGTATTATAATTTATAATAATAAAATTAATAATTATGCAATTACCTACAGATTTATAATTTATCTTTATTAAGTACTTACCTAGTTAGTTGTTGAAATCCAAAACAACATTATTATTTTTTTCATAAAAAGGGTAATGAGAGTAGGTACCTAATTTTAATTCATAGGTAAAACAAGTAAAACAAGTAAAAATGTTACATAATTATAAATTTTTAAAATTATTGTTGCAGTAAAAAAAAATTCCTTTATAATTTTATAAATATAATAAAAGGTATAGTTGTATAACTTAAAAGCTGATATAATAATTTATATTTTATAAAATACAATCAAAATTGTTTAAAATATCTTTATATTAAAATCTTTATAATAATAATAATAATAATAATAATAATAATAATAATAATAATAATAATTGTTTATTCAATGAATAAACGGGCAAATTGCCCAATAGTACAAGTAAATACATTTACTTTATTAAAAGTTTATAAAAAGTTTTAAGGACAATATTAATAATAATTAATATTATCTTTGAGTTATAACAATTAACAATTAGCAAACAATTGTACAAATCAAATATTTTTTTTTTTCATAAAATAATTTAACCATAATATGTTTACCTAGGTAAATATTTTTTTTACAAAGTTAAATAAAGAAAAATAATACATCGTAAAAACATAAAATTTTAACACTACAAAATAAAAGAAAACTAACCGATCAGAACTAAAAATAATACAATTAATACTCACCTATTTACATGCCAACTATTGAACTAGGTACAAATTATGTTAAGCTTAAACGTTTTTCAAAATTTTTAATTTATTCACTGTTTGTACACTAGAACGTTCTTTCAAATTTTTAGATGTCCAATTAAAATGCCTTAATAATTTACAAATCATTAATTTTTGGATAATTAAATCAATATGTTGATCACAGTTTGGATCAAAATTGAAATCAAAAATCAATTCATTTTTTATTTTTAGTTGGATAGTTGCACACAATTTTCTTTTATGAGTATTTAGTTCTAGAAAATCTTCAAAACACTTTTGTGCTGTAGAAACAAAGTTTATAAATAAATCAGGCTTTTTGAGACTACTTCTTTCAATATCGGCACTTTCAAATTGTTTGTAAAAAATTAAATACTCTTGGTCATCAAATAAAAAATCGTTACTTTTTAAAATTATTAATTCGCATTTATTGCATTTAAATTGATCTATACATTTTTTGGCCAAATATCCAGCAAAATATGTATTTGAACAGGTTTCTAATGTTATTTTTTCTTCTTTATTACTGATGGATTGATTGAAATTACCCTACTCTTCCGAAGATACAAATGAGTCTGAAACTGATTCAACTAAGGTATCTGTATCTGTGTAGAAATCGTAGCGTTCTGTGAACTAGGATCAAATAAATTGTAATCAAAATTGTTTTCACAATTTGATGACTCAGTGGCTTTCATGAGATTATGCTTTGCTTGAAACCGAAATGATATTCTAAAGGTACGAGCAGTCGGGTTTCTATTGAAATCTCCACGCTGTCGAAAAACCGAAAAAATATTTTCTATGATATCTTGGTTTAAACGGCTAGTAAGAAGATATTTAAAACCTAGATTTTTTTTTGTGTATAAATCATTATGATTGCGTTTATGCTCCATATCATGGCGTCGAAACACTGAAGAACTTTACCATACACTTTTATAGGTTGTATAGGTTGTAACTCCAGCTGTGTACACCATTCTTTAACTTTCATTAAACAATTAAGTATATAAGGTTTGTCGTCATTTAAAGCACAAGAGTATATGTTGGAACTGTATAATTATTTGCTATTTAGACAGTCGAATAAATTATTTAATTCTTGAACAAAATCAGCTGTTGCGGCGACAGTTTTTGATTTTATTTGACCTGCGTAGCAATTCATGTTTTTAAAACTGCTGCTACTGAATAGTATATTATTTAATCTATGACTATACTTTGTATTTTATTGTGTATTATTATTATTATTGGTTAGGTGCACCGACTAAATTGTGAGTAACAACATTTTATTATTATACCTAGCTCATCACTTCGTATTATAATTATACATAATATTATATTTTTCGAATTTATTACATAAAATGTATTTTAATATTTATTTTAACATTTTTATTTTAACTTGGTATTACAATATACATATTCATTTTTTTTTCTAATTGTTGACAAAAAATATTTTTAATATTTATTTAAACATTTTTAGTTGTTTTTTTTTGTTCTGTAAATTTAAATAATAATTTTACAATTGTGATACTAAAAATTTGTATTAATATTTATGCAACTTTTATAAAATAAGGTTAACATTTTGAATTAATATTTACGTGGGAATGTGGGATCTTTAGTCATCAGATATTTTTGCAGGTATATTTTTGTTTTTGACATGTCACCAATGGTAGGTAGGTACCTATACTGTACATTGCAAGACACTAACACTGTATCAAAAATAACAATTCGATATGTATTTTATATAATTTAGGACTACTGTGACCAACCAACATAACTTCCTTAATTAAAGTCAAATATGTTTTAACAAGTATCAAAATATAAATAATTGATACCACCCTATTATGAATACTTTGGATTTTTATATCGACGCTATTCAAATAATATTATGTTTAAAAGATGTACATTTTTGTGAAGATTCATCAAGTAAGTTTCAACAACATATAAATTGTTTTAAAAATTATTTTTAAGTCTAGACATAGTAAAACTGTGATATTTGCCTAGTAGATGCCTATGGTAACAAGTAGTAGGTAATTAGAAGGTGTGTTATTTAAAATGTATGTACCTTAAATAAACTAATATATTATGATACAAATACATCAATTTAAAAAGTGTTTAAAAAACATTTCATGATATACTTGTAAGAAAAAGGTTTTAAGTTTTTAACAACAAATCGTCAACATTCAACAACCGGTAATTATTTTTCCTAATACAGTATAACACTATAACATAAAGGTTACCTATAGTTTCATACTATATTATACATTATATTATATTGTACATTATACATTCAATTAAATTCAAACCTGTTATGCAACAGATATATAATTTATAATTTAGTTTTATTTTTAAAACAATCATTTAGTAATATTCACACTGTATGCCTTATGAGTTATGACATATTATTATTATGGTTTATCTAGGTACCAGCTCTAATATTAGCAAAGTTTCAGTTGGAGGCAGAGTCAATTATGATGATTTTACATGACATGTCTTATAATTTTTACCTATAGTAGTACCTACTATATACAATAATTAATAACAGAAAAGAAAAAATTAGGTTCAATTATGACAAAGTTTTACATTAGTTAGTATAATATATACAGGTAGTTTAAAAATGACAAAATAATGAATTATTTATATGTATCTAATAACATACATTTTAGTACTTCTGTTTTCTCATTTATATGAAGATAATTGAGAAATTTAGGACGTAATAATACGAGTATATATGATATACCTAATCAATAAATGTTTAGCCTAATAATTTGTTTGAATAATAATTATTATTATATAAAATAATTAGTGACACGTCAAAATATCCCCGACAAATGTATTAAAAAATGTGGCCTTGGTCATATTTTATTTACTTCATAACTTTAATACGATCATGAGTATATTTAAACCGTGATTATGAATAAATGTATATTAGGGTACCAGCTCTATATTAAATAATTAAGATATTGAGGCCGGGAAATTTTAAAATTGCCCGACCACATTTTAAAAACTCCGGCGTCACTGTTTAATCTATGCTTTACTACACTAGTACCTACACTATACTATTCCTTAATTTATATTACATTAATTATGATTGTTTGATGTTAATAAATAAATAAATACTCAATACATTGATACGATACTTTGAAAATTAATTTTTACGACTATTTTCAACGAATCCCGGAAAAAAAAGACCAAGGAAAAAAAGAAGACGGAAAAAAAGAACAATTTACAATTTTTGAAATATTTAAAAATGTTAAGAAAGTACCAGTGGCTGTAGCCCTCCTGACATTACACGAAAAGTAACCCGTGGGGGTGATGCCCCCCACACCCCCATATATGTTCATTTAAAAATATAAAAAAATCGGAACGATTCTGTTTTAGCAACTTTTCGATTTTTAAATTTTTTTTTTAAATGTGTGTTTTGGGGTGCTTTGTAAGAATGTAAAAAAAAAAGTCCGGCAAACTTCGTTTTGAAGTTATTGATGAAAAACTTCAAAAACTACATTTTTTAGTATATAACGCGCATTTTTAGAAGAAAAAAATACTTAGAATTGAATATTGCTTGGACAAAAAATCGAAAATATCCCCCGATTTGCTAATCATATGTAAAACCATATTTGGAATAGTATATTTGTATAGAAACATTCTTGAGCCTGTGTAAATTTTATAAATTATTATTATTTAAAATTATTTTATAATTGATCATTGTACAAAATTTTTTCAAATAAATAGTTTGCCATTTCGAGGTGCCACATTTAAGTGGGAAAAAAACTGTGGGTTAGCTGACCTTCCCCCCCTGGATCCACCTCTGGGCAGGAAGTTGTTAAAAGTAGAAAACCTTGTTGTGCTATGTCAACATCTTAAAAACTATTCAACTATTGTATACAAAACGTATCACCGTCGATATACAAACAAAAGCGTATTTATTTGGATGAAAAAAATTACGTTCAAGCGAATGGCTTAAACAATACACCGTTACGACTATAATATTGTAAAAATGTTTTTTTAGCCATTTTCGATCAAACGAACATCGATCTATCGTTATTACAGTAAAGTGTCCCTATAACATAACTATAGACATCAGATTCTTAAATAGGAAAAGCAGAAGAGTGCAAAACACTATATTAAATGCTTTCAATTAGTAGTTTGTCCCCTAGGGACCCTGGGGTTACCTAACCTACGGTACCTAAGCCGTGAAAAGTTTTGCTCCCCACATATCCCTTTTTATATTGACGAAACGTATATTATAGTTACTTACACACTTGTTACGTTAGACTTAGGGGCGTCAGCATTCAAATCAAGTTAGGTATCTATCCCAACAACGATATTATCGGTTAATATAACTTAAGATTATATTAAGATATAGAGTTAGGTCATAGACACAAATAGGAGGAGGAACTTTAGACGCTAAGCCCTCTCACCCGCTTCTAATATTTCCAAATATTAATTTAAGCTTATTCAATGTTATTATATTTGGGATTCAGCTCGCCCCCTCCCCCAAATCTCAAACGCTATTTGCGCCTATATGAGTTAAGTATACTACATATATCAATGGATACGTTTACAGTATATATACAATATACATTAAACATTAATGCATATATTTAATGTAAATAATTAACCTACCTTTTCACTAGTGTATTTTATTTTGTTTTTTGATCTGAAGCGCGCCCTGCACGACCAATCTATATATATAAAAATGAATGTATGTCAGTGTGTCTGTCTGTGTGTCCATGTTACCATGGCAACCATTCATATATTATTTTGAGATTTCGGTCCATAGGTATTACCATGGCAACCAATTATAAATTATTTTGAGATTTCCGTCGGTGTGTGTGTCCTTATTACCATGACAACGAGTTATATATTATTTTGAGATTTCCGTCTGTGTATGTCTCCATATTACCATGGCAACCAATTATTTATTATTTGGAGATTTCCGTCGGTGTGTGTGTCCATATTATAATGGCAACCAATTATATATTATTTTGAAATTTCCGATGGAATGTTTTGTATATAAAGAAGATAGGATAATTTAAAAAGGAAAAAGACCAACCCCGGGAGGGGCTCAAACAGTAATTTTGAGATTTCCGACGGAAATTTTTGTTTACAAATGGTTGCCATGACTTTTGAAGCTATTATAATAATAATTATTGGTTGCTGGGAAACGAAGTGCACGGGATCAGCTATTGATTATATTAATCCACCATAAGTAGAAATGTAGAATACGACAAACATGATATAACTTTGGTACTTACTTTAGAGTTAAATCATACACTTACGTACAAACTAGGGGTCCGCGATCTATCGCAGGTAGATTGCCTACCTGATAATATACTGCTGCGAATCAGAATTTTTATTCCGGGCAACGGAAAAGTTAAGATTAATTTTAAACACCATACACCGAATATTAAATAGCGAATTGAACAAAGTTTGAGTCATATATAGTTGGTACATTTAACGGGCAACGTAGTGCACATATTCAGCTAGTATCTATAATATTACCTATACTATATTCACGTCTCGTGCTTCATTGATAATTTAATTTTCTTATTGTATTATTCACGTGATATTTAATTTTATGAAGTAACTCAAATCGCCATTACCTAAATGTAAACAAA
Source organism: Acyrthosiphon pisum (assembly GCF_005508785.2). Taxonomy (NCBI): domain Eukaryota; kingdom Metazoa; phylum Arthropoda; class Insecta; order Hemiptera; family Aphididae; genus Acyrthosiphon; species Acyrthosiphon pisum. The sequence continues at coordinate 10,074,294 of NC_042494.1, forward strand.
AACGAAAACATATTCTATAATAAAATACTTAATATTGATTTAATCAATGATACATTTACAACAATAACTTTACTGTGGTTTATGTGTCTTTAAAAACGGTGATCAGCTTAAATAATAGTTACTCGCTGTCAATATTAAATCTTTATAGACAAATCCAAATTATTACATCAATATGCTGATCTGTGAAATCTAAAATACTTAATGGACTCAAGTCTAAAAAATATCGTCGAATAAAAAGTAACTTGACAACACTTAAAAGCAACCTCTTAGACGTCAATGTAGGTAAAATCACGTGCATGTATTTATAGATTTTTAAAATAATAAATAATAACTAATAACTCACTTTTATATTATTGATTAGAAATATTGAAAAATTAATATAGTTTATTTTAAATTATAGCTATATGCGAATATGTGTCCCCCCCATTGACTCGTGTCTCATACATGTTAAATGTTGTGTTTTTACATGATTAATAAAAACAAATTTTATCATACGATACGAAAGATTTTGTAAAAAAAGTTATCAACATTTTAGATTAATATCGCGATTTTTTTTATCAGTTTGGTACCGAAAATGGTTGAAAAATACGGGGTTCATTTTTTAATTCAAATATTTTGTAGTTTTGTACTTTGCCAGTACCTATCTACAGCCACTCCAGAGAGATCTTTTTCAACCTTAAAAGGGTTGAAAAGTTATCTAAGATCAACTGTGAATGTAGTAATGTATTTTAGAAAATATTTTTAGAAAAGTTATGTTATAACATAACTATATTAGATTCTGAGCGGAGCAATGAAGCTAGTGGTTTTACAATGGTGTTTATTTTTTTTTTATCTTGTATACAAAATTTCTACAAGAAGGAGTGCTTCGATTTCAATACATAGTACCTTTTAGCAAATTGGATCAAGGTGGTACTAATTTAGGGAGGTCATTTTTTGATTTTCTCAATAGTTATTTAATGCCACGGGAAAAACCACCGAAAAATTACGAAAAACCGCTAAAAATTGGATTTTAATTTCTAACGCTTTGTTAATCATCATAGAAACGAATAAAAAATTTTAATATTTCAATATTAATTCAACTTACAGACTATAATAAATAATAACAATATAAAATATTCAGACTGACAAACCGTCTCCACTCAGAATCGTTTTTCTTATACAATAATATATTATATAATTTAATTCAAGTTAAATGAATCAATTATACATTGACCCACTTGTAACATACTGTACAGCAAAGCGACATCCACTTGCCAGCTTTTTTAAAATTTGTTTTTTTACATATTATTATTTAATAATATTGAAAACTCAAAAATTTCAAATCGCCTTATTCCCATATATATGGTATATTTATTTAATAAAGGGTAATTTGGTGGTGTGGGGGGCTTTTTCCCCCGCAGTTCTGTTTTCTAAAAAATATCTGGACCCTCCCCATGACAAATTCCTAAATACGCCACTGACCAGATAGCTATTTTCCAATAAGAATCAACTGACGTTACTGATAACTTGTAAATACATGAAAAATGCTAAGCTATGTTTACATCCACCTAAAAGTTTAATAAGACAGAATAATTTTAAAAATTAGATATTTTTTTACATAATTTTTGTACTTTAACCATAATACTTAAAATATATACTTTTAAATAACTAGGTATAATGAGTACATATCAGTAGTATCACAATTATTAACATCCACAATTTTCTCTTCCTACTTATCCACAGTTAAAGTTAACTTATAATTGTTCTGCCTTACTCTATATGTTCTGGACATATTTGTCATTTAACTAAACAATTATTTCCTTGGCGCAGTAGTTCTACATATTCAATAGCTGAGTGACCATAGCCTTCTCGTGTTGATCTAAATACAATTAGTAAGTATATATAGGTAGGTACTTAATTTGAATTTTGTAAAATATTGAAATTAAGCCTTAAGAAGTAAGGTAGGTATTACCTATTGAAAATGTTATAAGTGTATGGCAAACTTACCTTTGGGCTTTTGATCCTCTATGCTCAGGATCATTAAAACAATCACTGTTTTTTGTATAGGTAATCATGCATATAATTATTATTATTTATCTTGGGTATATTACTAGTACAAGCTTTATCAAACATTTTTGTTGTCACTATAATTTTTTAAATCGAAAATAAGATGTTTTATATTATAATTAATTGTTCACAAAGAAAACAAAGATGGTAAATATTCATAAAGATTTAATGTAGGTAATATAGAAAAACAATTTTTAGTCACTGTCACACATTAAAACAAAACATCAATAATTATTATAAGCGTCTAATCATCATACAGAATTTCAAGTAGGAATCTATTTTTTAAACTGTTGTAAGCCTCGCTTGTACTTGTACTTTTTTTTTATATTAAAGGGCCTAGCAAAATATAAATTATAATCACATAAAAGAGACAGCGCCTCGCCGTCGTAATGCGGAGTGACGTCAAGAACTAGACACACCTATTTATTCCATACTACAGCCGCCCGCGACATTTCGAAGGACAGTATCTCAATAAAAATCCCCCCCCCAAAAAAAAAGTACCATTCATTATAATTTTTCAAGTAGATTTATAAAAGTACAGTCAAAAAAAATTGTTCAGATACTAATTGCGAGTTCCACACCCAAAGTGGATATCCGTCAGGAGACAACGCACACATGGCAGACGACGAAGCATATACGGCGGGCGGACGACCCTATACGCTGAAAATTGTTTGTATCACTGAGCTCTGTGACCAACAACCGTGCGTTGGCGACGACATTGTCCCTGACCGAAGAATATATATATAAATATATAATTTTTTGAATGATATAATATAGTGTAATATACGTATTTGTAATTAAATATTAATAATGCGGTAGTTATAGATCCTAATTAACGTCAAAAAAATATTTGTTCATCCATTTGCTTATGTGGTTGTGAGTAATATTGTAGTCTGGGGATTTGTTTTCCCGGTGATTTTTATTCCGCAATTCAATAGTATAGATATATAGAGGCTAGAGCAGTGAGTAAAAAAGACAGAAACGCGGCGTTCAGAGTTTCCTCAGAATTTCAGAAATGAATATAACATAACATGTTACGGACATTTCATAATCAAAAATTAGCTAATAATATATACAATGATAATATTTATACCCATGTTACTACTATGGAACAGATTATCTATACGTACTTAAACTGTTATACGACGAAGTACCATATGATATACGTACCTGATATAATCGATATTATGTGGCTGTGAACTTAAAAATACAATGAAAAACAGATATATATGCACTATAAAATTACAATTATTTAATAGGTAAAAACGTTGAAATATGCAAAATACAATTCGTGTTATTTTAATAAGAATGATCTAAATCGGAGACAATCCTCATCAGATTTCAAAAAGCTTATTTCAATAAGTATGTGCATTTGCATATAAATCCGATCCCTAATGATATCATTGATTATTTAATACTGATAGTTTCCAACATTAATAACAACCAGTGGCGAATTCTCCAGGCATGCTCAGCATGGGCCGCATGCTTGACAATAAAAACGCAATTAATAAAAATACAAAAATTATTTTGTCATCAATAATATAATATTACGTATTTAAAAAAATCATAATGTATGACAAAAATGTCATCTATTTCTGCGTTGTACTTATCTGTATTTATCTTTATTGTAACATTTACTGACAGAGCATGCGATAGCTGTGTGCGCAAGCTATACGACGCTTATTATCGCTGTGAAATACCTGCAGTTACTCCGAGACCTTTAGCCGTGGTACTAACCACCCAAGGCATGCTCAGTCGGTTGCGCTTTATCGATGAATTTTGTAATATAATTAAAATTAAAGTAATTAATTAAAATTAGAATAATATGATTAAAATTAGAGTGATATAATTAATATTAATTAAATTAAAGTCTTATTTATAAGTTAAACAGAACTATAATACATTATGATAAATGAGCATGCGCCCAGGGGCGGATTTACCCATAGGCCACCAATAGGCACTGGCCTAGGGCGCAATATTTTTGGGGGCGCAACTTTTTATTTAATTTTTACTTTTTAGTTTTTCATAATTTCATAATTCTATTTACCTGAATTTATATTTTATATTATTTTTTTTCGTATACAACTTGCATGAAACTAGAGAATGGCCCACGTAGTCATGTCGCAGTAACGTTTTAATTTATAAGCTATAATAACCTTGCCGTTTGAGTTTAATCCTGCGACCAGTGCGCGCCGCCACCGCTAGATCGTTCGACATCGACACTCGACGAGGCAGTTGCCTATGTTAAACAGCAATGTAGTAGTTTTGAGAAAAATAACTTTTTCTGAATCACCTTATGTATGTATATAGGTATGTTATATGTAATACGTATATGTTTAACCACGTTTATTGTACAATCTATTGCATTTACGGTATTTTTGCTAAGGAAACCAAAAATTCGCCTTAAAATAACGAATATTTTGACATAATAAACTCATTTTTCAAATTTTGTCGCTTACTGCCTTTTGGCTTAGGATGGCAGAAATACATGGGAGATGGTATACGGGTGTGTGGCGTAAACACGTACAATATTGTGAATGGCGCATGCGCAAAATGCCAGCCAAGGCGATCAAATATACTGCCTCGGGCCGCCGAGTACACACACAACTCACAAGTTTAAAATATTTTCTAACTTAATCTTGTAAGTTTAATAAATTATGTTAACAAGTGTCAAGTATGTTAACTATATTTACGGCTTTAATTAATGAGCTTTACAGAAGTTGATAATATATGAAGAAAATGAGAAAATATGTTCGGGGATTTTGTAAGGAGCGCTATTTTTCCCATACCTTCAAATAATGTCTGCTCAAATAAAAATGAACACTATATATTAAGCTACGGTCAATAAATGGTATAAATTAATCAAACCGTATTATTTGCAGAAACACATCAAAATATGTAAAAGAATAGTTACGTTTGAAGAATGAATCAATATAATACTCCATAGTCCATATTATAATATATTTTGAAGTTTGAACAAACGCCTTTATCACCGTCAAATGTTCGTAGGGATCAAAGTGTAAATTTATATTTATAGTAGGTATGTACATTCGAACTATTTGTTATAAAATTGGTACAAATAATTAATAGGACTTGAAAAGACCGATAATGGCGAAAACCTTTGACCCAACAAAGTCATGATAATATTTGTGAAGATTCTCTCAGGTAACGGAAAACTATAAAATACATTTACAGTAGTAGTCAATATATTTCATGTGATTTCATTCACTTTGTACTGGCAGTGGTGAACAGTGGTGTCGTACATAATATATTATACCGTATAAGCAATTAACAATGTGTATTACCTAGGCATTGTTTATTTTAAATTCAAGAAACTAAAACGATTTTGAATTTACAAAAATGAATGTAGTAATTGTCGCTATACTAATTTTAGATATTTTCGTTATTGGCGGAATAGCAAATGTAGTTATTGAATACAAATCACATACAGGTATATTTTTTAATTAAATAACTAATTTAAGATAGTATATTAATATGTATTACAGTATATTAGTATAACCCGTTAAAAATGATTTGTTGACCTAAATAATATGAAAAGTATTACAAAAGAAAATGTACCCGTGTATTATTTATGTAAACTATACTGTGTCTTATTAAGCGTACCTATATATAAATATTTTAAGTTTTAGCCAGACCATCATCATAGAATGTACACCTTTGAATGTATTATATATTTATATAATATTATGTATATCAGTTATACCAATACGTAACTTTAGTATCAAAACATTTTATATATTGTGACGTCCAACGCAAATGACGCACAAGAAGTGCCAGGGTTTTTTTTTAATGATTTTTTCTGACTGCACAAACTTATTCCCACTCTTGGGTTATAGTATGGAATTTTTCTCTCCATTCCAAATCCTACGGACTGTTATCCTTTGAACTACCTATCAGAGGTGGCTCCAGATGTCCCCCCCCCCCCAAGCTGTATTTCTAAACAATTTTATAATGTTAAAAACAAAATTACAAAAAAAAAAATCATCGACATTTTCTGAAAATTATGACTTGGTCACCCCCTAATCATGTCTCTGGAGTTGTCCCTGTGAGCTGTTCTGGCTATACTACCTAGTAACTACTAACCTATCTGTCTACTGTATACTCTACTATCTACATTTTTTACTTTCATAAGACTGCATATAGGTACTCAGAAACGATATGTAAAAACATCCCGACTCTCTCATGATATACCAAATAAATGATTTTATATTAATGCACTATTTTTATTGTAAATTTGTAAATAATAATTTAAATTTTGTTTGTAAATATAAATAATAATACTTACTAAGTAATATTTACTTGGAATAGGTAATTTGTAATAATAATTGTTTGTAAAAATAAAAACAATCAATTGACTAGGTAAGAACCTAACTATTGTACGAGTATATAATATATATATAATTAAAAGAGAAAATAGGGAATTTATGTCAAAACGGAGCTAGTATTATAGAAAAGCGTTTGGTCAAAAATGCATAGATTACCTAGATCTAAAAAACTACAACTTAATATCTGTAAATATAAAGAGGGACATATTCTATACAGAATGGAATCGTATAACTATAGAAAAAAAAAAAATTCCGATTTGGTTATTTCCAATATTGGTACTTGTATAAATAATAATTAATAAATATATTTAACTGTTGTAATTTTAATATTAATTATAATTTTATATAACACTCTACCACCACAAGCATGTGCTTAAAGGTGGTAAATATTTTTCTTTGTTTTTTAAAAAACAGTATAATAATCCGGCGCAACCCAAATGGGCTACAGCCTAATAATCAATAATATAAACAATTTTTAATTTTAATAGAAACATTTGTTTTTATTCTGAAGTTTATTCAATTATTGTTTTATAATATACAATAAAATATATCAGCCTGAAATTTTTTTTTGTACTGCACAGAGTAACAATTTACACTGCACAATTGCTTTTCTCACTACACAAAATGTGTCTCACTGCACACTAAAAAAAACCCTGAGAAGTGCATTAATAATTATTATAAAAACACATTACAGCCTACAGGTATACATTATGAGCGCGACGTGCGATAAGACACTCTTATTTTTTTTTTATAATTATTATTATTAAAAATGGTATAATATCTGATTATTATTCCGCCCGCCGGTAACCGCTTAGTCTGAACCGTGCGATATGTACTAACTAGTTCGTGTATTTGGTGTATTATTATTTATTACAGAACAGGTGTTCGTCATTATTTTTACTCTGACCTAGTTTTATGCCAGTCGACTTTCTCGGCACCAACGTAACTATTTATCCTTAAAATAAACATATATATTATATATAGGGAACGGATTTTAATTTAAATAAATATTTTTATGTAGTATTAGCATCGGAAAGTTTTCGATATAATTATGTATACGTTTCAGGGGCGGATTTACCCATAGGCCACCAAGGCACGTGCCTAGGACGTAATATTTATTGGGGTGCAATTTTTTAGTTAATTTTTACTTTTTAGTTTTTCATAATTTCACAATTATATTTACCTAAATTTATATTTTATATTATTTTTTTTTTATATACAACTTGCACGAAAGTGTAGAATGGCTCAAGTAATCACGTCGCAGTAACGTTTTAATTTATAAGCTTTAATTTATAATCTTGCAGCTAGAGTTTAATCCTGCGACCGGCATCCACTAGAAGTTTGACATCGACACTCGACGAGGCAGTTGCTGGCGTTGCCTATGTTAACACATGGGAGGTGGTATAAGGGTGTGCGGCGTAAACACATACAATATTGTGAATGGCGCATGCGCAAAACGCCAGCCAAGGCAGTCAAATATACTGCCTCGGGCTGCCGGGTAGGTACATTGTAGATAGCCGCTCTACTAGCTAGGTGGGGGACAGCTCGCACAGTCAATAAAATTATTATAGTGGCGGAAAAATGTTAAGTCCGCCTCTGATACGTTTCATTTAATTTCAAGTAATCTGATGCTAATTTTATTTTAAATATTTTTAAATATTTTAGATAATTACATTTTTTTTACAAATAAATACATAAATTATGTAATATTGTACAATTTTCGTGTATATTTTAATTATTTTACAAATAAATATACGTATTCTATATTAGTGAAAAATTTCCATTTTTATTTTAGTATTTTACGTTTCGATATCTTATCTAAGTAGTAGGTAGTAATTTCAGTATACATTCCTCTTTTTAAATTGAAAAATGTTGCATTTAAAAATTTTATGGAAAAATATACTGGTCATAAAATTCCCGACGAGAGTACGCTTCGAAAAAATTATGTTAGTGGGGTTCATGAAGAAACTATTTCGAAAATTCAAAATATCATTGGAGATGGGCCTATTTGGGTTGGAATAGATGAAACCACAGATGCCGACGGTCGATATATCGCAAATGTTATTGTAGGAAAATTGAGCACTGAACCATCTAAACCATTTTTGTTATGTTGTGAAGAATTAGATAAATGCAACCACAAAACTATACGTCAATTATTTAATAATGCAATGGGTGTTTTGTGGCCGAATGGTATAATACACAATAATGTACTTTTACTTTTAACGGACGCCGCGCCGTATATGTGTAAGGCGGGAAAAGTGTTGGACACATTTTATCCAAAAATGATACATTTAACTTGTCTAGTACATGGTTTTCATCGTATAGCTGAAACAATTAGATTTCAATTTTCTGAAGTTGATTCATTAATTTCCAACGTAAAAAAAATATTTTTAAAAGCGCCAAGTCGTGTACAAAAATGTAAAGATATGTATCCGGATTTAACCAAGGCTGGGCATTAACGAGTTAAAAAGTTAAAGTTAAGTTAATAAGTTAATTTTATATTAACTTTTTAACTTAACTAGTTAATTTTGGCTTTTCATTAACTTAACTGTTAACTTACTAAATTTCTTTTTTAATTAACGTGAAATTAACGAGTTAATTTTTCATTTCAAGAAGTAAGTTAAGTTAATTTATTTTGTTTTTAATTTTATCATATTTCACTACTTTAGTATATTTCGTTTTCATGTCAAAAATATTTACC
>NC_042494.1:10083436-10097356 GCF_005508785.2 Acyrthosiphon pisum
AAGTGTGTATTAACTTTTAACTTAACTGAGTTAACCTATAGTTAAATTAACTTTTAACTTTTATCTTTTTGTTATTGATGCATATTAACTTAACTTAACTGAGTTAAAAAAAATCATTAACTTGCCCAGCCTTGGATTTAACTCTACCTCCCGAGCCTATTATAACCCGATGGGGTACGTGGTTATCAGCTGTATTATATTATTCAAATAACTTTGAAAAGATTAGAAACGTTGTCTTAAATTTAGATTCTGATGCTGCAATGGCAATAAAAAAACTGTTGATATCATAGAAAGTAAAAATTTGCAAAACAATTTAGCATTTATTTCAACTAATTTTGGATTTTTAGTTGATACTATTTCAAAATTAGAAACTTCTAAAATGCCACTAACGGAGAGCTTAGAAATAGTTGATAACGCCATAAAGCAATTAGAACGTGTTCCTGGAGAAATTGGAGTCTTAACCAATTCAAAATTAAAAAATGTATGGAAAAAAACTCAGGATTTAATACTGTAATGTCAATAAGAGACATACTATTAAACAAAACTCCGAATAACAATTATTTAGAAATTGAATACACTCCAAAAGAAATAATGTGTATAAAATATGCACCTGTCACGTCCGTTGATATGGAGAGGTCATTCAACCGTTACAAAGCAATGTTAAGACCGAACCACCGCCACTTAGCATTTGAAAATGTCATGTTATATGTTGTTTCTAACTGTCTTTCTAACTAAAGACTAGATGATTCAGAATAAATTTAAAATTTTTTAATATTTTTTAATTAATTATTTAATAAATCTATCTTATTTTCAATTCAAATATTTAAATATTATACATTTATAAATAAATATTTATTAAGTAAAATAACAAATATATATTTAAATATTTTTGATTTTATACTAAAATAAAATCCGTTCCCTAATATTATATATATATATTCCCCCCCCCCCTACTGAGGTTTTTATTTTTATTTTCATTGTAGGTCACTCATATATTACTTGTCCAAATGTGTCCTGTTCTAAGAATAATTATATAAAAAACCCACGGAACTCCGGCTTTCGGATCTTGATCCGTGATTGTCGACCGTGATACATGTCTGAGGCGGCCACATATGAGTAGATGACTCTCGATACATGAAAACTATGTTTCCAGCAGTCACAATATTATTAAAATTCAACTACTCATAAGAATTTTTACAATTATAAAATATATAAGAGTATTGTATATTGATATAATTTAACGTATAAATTAGTTTCTAATAAGTACCAATTTCATCGATTCCTTATAGAAGTATACAACCTCTATAATTATAGTTGATTTGATTATAAGGGTACCAACCTAATAAATATTTATATAAATTAATACATTACTGTAGTTCCCTGTGCTGACTTTAATTTGGTGTTACATTTTTTGATTTATTCCCATTACATTATATTGAATGTTTATTGAATGTTTGCAAAGCATTCATTTATATTTTTGAAATTTTTTTCTCAGATAACTATGACATCACAACAATTTATAAAACAACGTCGGGATATAATGCTGGAGAAGAAAGCAATCGTAAATATTTAATAACAAACGTATTTTTAACAGTTTAACATGATGGAATTTACTCTTTTCAGGAAAACTTCCCAATGTAACCAAGTGTTTCGGGTGCTATGATGCAAAAATTCATTTGAGAACTAATGCTATTGGTATGCCAATTGAGTTTAATGGATTAATTTTGAGTTCTGATAAGAAAAGTTTAGAATTCATAGCCGACAGCAAATATCCAAATTCTGTTTCCACGCGAAACCAAATTGAGTACAACACACAAGAATGGACCATCTCCACATTATTTATGGCTGGTACGTAAATTACTATATTGAATTTTATGTTAAAATTTTGATAAATGTATCAAAATGCTAGTAGATATAAGGTGATAAAATCTGTTCTAAATTATATAAGTATACATTAGGTACATTACATAATAGTGAAGCAATAAATAATATAGTTTATTTAAATAGAAATATAAAAATGTCATTAAAATCATTTCAAAAATGTTCAGTCAGTATTTATTTGTATATTTATAAAATGAGCTTAGGTTTTTAAATTTTTACATGCAGGTACTCAATGCCTTATTGTTACAGATGAAATTTTGCAAATCCATCCCGATTATGAATTATTATTGTGGAATGCTAAAAGCAATGCAGAATCGTTCAAAATTAAATGGAAACAAAGGAATTCAATGAAAATGTGTATATCTGTATCATATTTACTAGAAGATGAGTCTAAATGTACGTTTAAAATGAACTTAACTGATGAAGATGATCCTTACAAACGAGATATATATTCTACTAATATAAAGGAATCGGTAACTTGGATTTATACATGTATTTAAATATAAATTACGACCTATATAATATTATTATATGTATTATATTCTATTTAAAAGTACCAAGTCACTTCTCATACATTTTATACAGAAGAACAAAAACATTATTTTACGTATTTTTTAGTAGGTAGGTACACTTATATTATAAACACATAATTCCTTAGGTTTTGGAGCGTTTTTATTTTATTAATCGAATACAATTTCACGGAAAAATATGAAAATTAAATATACCATCTTTTAAATGTATAGTAAAAAAGGTGGGTAAGTGGATGTCGCTCTGCTGTACAGTAAGTTACAAGTGGGTCATTGTATAATCGATAGTATTCAATTTTAATTCAATGATATAATATCACTGTATAAGAAAAACGATTCTGAACGGAGACGGTATATCTAGGGTTGTTCGATTATTTTTTTTAACATTCGATTATTACTTTCACGTTTTATCAATTATTTGATTAATCGAAAATTAATAATCAAACCAAAAATCGATTTTATAACATTTTATATATTAATCGATAACTGATTTTTTTAATGAATGAATAACCGATTACTTAATCGATTTTTTTTAATGCCTGATTAACCAATTAATCAATTTTTCTTAATGAAGATTAGTGTGCTGGCGTAAAGTAAACATGGAGACACTCAAAATGGAATAGAATACAAAATTCCCTAAGTGCTAAAAATGGAAGTTCATTCGAACCGTCAAAACAACAATTAATCATATTGTTTATTCGAAAAATTCGATTACTTGATTAATCGGAAATTCGATTAATTGATTAATTGAATTTCGATTATTTGGCGATTAATTGAATTTTATAAAAACTGTAAAATAATCGTCGTAAGAATCGTTAATCGAAATAATCGAACAGCCCTATAGGTATATCAGTCTAGGTATGAGACATATATATACTTATTTATGATATTAAAATAAAAATTGACCTATAATAGGTATCTATAATAAATTCCAAATTATTTATATCACAATATCCATTAGGTAACGCGTCATACGTCAACAACAAACCGTGGTACTATCATAGATATATAATAGTATACTTTAGAAGTTTCAAGTACCCACGAATAATATTATACAATCACAACAAAACAACTAAAATAGTTATTCCAGGTTTTTTAATATGTAATTTCGTCCAAATTTCAGCTTAACATTACTATAAATATAAACTGTGCATATGTATTTTTAGATTTTTTGGTAACAGAATTCACTACTTACGTGGAATCTTGTTTTACATTTTCAATCTTTAGACATATAAGTTGAACATTTTATAGATTTTTAACTACGAAATAATTATACAAATTAAAATTTGATAAATTTTGTCAAAATTCGATCTTAGAAAAAATAACTAAAAAAATTTATAACCGAAAATGTCTGTAAACAGCGCAATAAGAGTCAAATTATTTTCAAAATTTTAACGTATAAAGAAAATGCATGCTAATATAAACATTCAGTGAAATTTTCAAGTATCTACAGTCATTCGTTTTTTAATTACAACAAAATAAGAAAATCGTTACGTGAGAAATCAAGTGAACATCAAATCTTGTAAAAATATGAATTTCAAACGCCCATACAAAATCTTGTATTACATTTTCAAATCTTAGATTTAAAAAAAAAAATTTTTACGAATTCTTAACTCAAAATAATTTGCTAATTTTCATGATTTTTACATATTTGTCAATATTCGAACTTTAAATGCTAATAAAAAAAAAATCCGTGACTATGGATTTTTAATTTTTTTTCATCTGCCTTTGAAACAATATACTAGGAGCCTTCTATTAAATTTTCAAGCTTTTTTATCCAACAAATAAAATTTTATTGATATTTTTAGAAAAAAAAAACTAATAAAATTGGAAACTGAAAATGTCCGTAAAGAGCTCAAAATAAATCAAAATATTTTGAAAATATTATGGTGTATAGAAAATGCAAACATAAACGTTCAGTCAAAATTGTATGCATTTACGGTAATTTTTCTTAGAGTTGTACCAAAAACCAAAATCGATTTTCTCGAAAACAGATTTTGCGTAGAAATTCCCGGTTTTCCTTAAATTTTCTTTTGTTTTTCACGTCGCATTTGAAATCTACTGGGAAATCTTTACTTTTGACTCCCCCCCCCCCCAAAGTACCTACTAGATTCACTTTCCTATCAGAAAACTGAAAAGGTACTGTTGATGAAAATCCAAGCACTTTTACTGTTCTAAAAGATGATGACAGACACAAAAATAAAAAATGAAATAAAAAATAAATAAAAAACAAAACACATATCATTGTAAAATCAATACATTTATCGTTTTACTCGGAATCTAAAATTTTTTTTAAAAAATAAATCCAATAGGAATAAAACGTTTATGTTATATAATATACTTGTAAGTATAAAAAAGTATTGATTTTATTTAAACTTTATATTTTACAGAAAGTACTAAAAACGGCATTGTTCAAAAGTGTTGATTGGTTATATGAAAACAAAACATATACTTTATACTTTAATCTCGAAAAGAAATCATCAACAATACAAAATTACACGTACGTCAAATATCGTGGATATGTATTGAATAATTATACAAAATACGAAGAAGGTTGTAAGATTGGAATCAAACGAATAGCTCAGTGTACAGACGAGTATGGTAATAAGCATTCGTAGTTAATTTATACATGGGTAATTCGGTATCATACATTTTTTTTTCAAACTTCAATTAAATTACATTTTGTTTAATTTTTACTTCCAATGTGTACATTTTCATTTTATGATGATAATAATATTATGTTGTGTAGAAAATGAAGAAATATTGACAGTAACTGCAGAAGAGTTACGAAGCACGATATATGAAGGAACATGGTTTACCTTTAATGTTTATCCGTTTGATGGTAAGGAATGACGCACATTCAAATCTATTTTAAAATTTTAAATATTCTGTCAATTAGGTAAGCTATGAATAGTTGTTGGGAAGCGGTAACAAAAAAATGTTTATAAATATAAATTACAATTTCATTTCGACGAACGGGACACTATATAGGGTCAAATGCATTTTTATTTTTTACAAGACTTGAATGCAGTTGACTCTGTAATGAAGGTCACCATACACTACAGCGGTGGCGGTACATTTTGTCTTGGTGGTAAAATTGTCCCCAGCTTAATTTCGCCGTAATCACTACCACTGCAGTGTGTGGGGAATGAAAATTGTCAAAAATTCTCCATCCTCCACGTACGATTGCATGAACTACATTTGTATAGGTTAAAACTTAAGACAAATAAATACAAGGGGTGTGTATAATAAACGAAACGTAAAATTGTATGGTTAATTTTTACCGCGGTCGAATCATTGGTGTTCCCATTCTACCTATATTACATTTGTGCTAATATATCGGAAATTTTAGTCAATACGCAGCAGATGGAATCTATATCACCTTCTTCAGTGTGCGCTAACGGAGGATTTTCAAACAAAAACGGTTGTACGTGTCCTCCCGGTTTCAAAGGCAATACATGCGAACACGGTAAATAATTTGAAAATGTCACTAAAATGTTCATACATTTGAATTCAAAAGTGCTTTGGTGCTTAAATAAAAAAAATAAAAATAGTGCGACATGATAACATTAAAATTTAATATATTCATCAGGATGCGGACCGAATAAGTTTGGCGTTGACTGCACCGGAATATGTTCAATGCGTCAAACACAATGTCGGCAGATGATGTTTTGTACCAAAGGTTTTGGGTGCAACTGTCCGGCTGGATATATAGGAGACGATTGCACCACAGGTACTTACTGTAGTGCGCTAAAAATAATTTATTATACGTATTCAGATACAAGTTAATATAAGAGGAGGTCAGATTTACATGCATTTGCCTACAAGTTATATATGTGCGTGAATACATTTTTTCTTGAATAACATATCATCATATATTTTAGAGTCGTAAGGCTTTTTATTTTCGGTTTCACTGCATTTTTAGGAAAATGAATGTGTTCAATGACTAAATATACATTATTGGTTTTAATGCACGTTAAATATTTAATTTTGTAAATTAAAGCATTTTTTTATTATAAAGTGCACATAGATCAAGGCTTTATTAATAAAATATAAATTGTATTATTGTGACTATATACGTCTTGATTAATGAATCTTTTACGAGCAGAATGTACGAGCGGTACATACGGTGTAAATTGCAAGCAACTATGTTCAGAGCGATGTAATTCAACATCATGTGACGCTTACACCGGTGTTTGCAACAAAGGATGTGCGACTAGCTACATAGCACCGGATTGTAAAGAAAGTAAAACTATAAAGATTAACTCTCTACGGTATTCAGAATAAAATTAAGATAATGTATAATTCGATTGCAGAGTATCCGTGGCTCAAATCTCCACCACAGCTTGAGTCGTCGGATTTTAAGTCACTAAAATTGAAAGTTGATTTTAATTCAGAAAACATACAAGGCAGTAGAAATGTTAACTCTGTCTACTACCAAATCATATTTAAGGTAAATATTATAAAACACGCGTATTAGGTACATTCAACAATGTATATATATATATATTAAGGAAATACAATGACAAACATAAAACATTTAAAGCACCTAATAAGTAATAATATTTTAAAAACGAATAATTATTTACCCATTAAAAAACAAAATAGGGTCTTGAATTAGACTTTTTTTTTATTAATTTTATTAAAAGATGTTCCTAACCTAGGCTATCTATATCTATGGATATACCATATACGTATGATGTACAGATTTGGGTTTTGACTATTTTCACATGATACAATAATATTAATGGTGTTTATACAATAAGAAGATAATAATACTAATTAATATATGCAAATTATATATAGTGATTACTATGTGATTACACGGGTTGTGAGTGACGAATCCTTGCCCCACATAAACACTGATGCTCAAACACCAATAAAAATATAATATATATCTTATCCATATTTATAGACCACGTCAAATGAATCGGAATTCAAACAATTGGAACTAAAAGAAATCAGAGAACAAAACTCCGTTATAGAAATCATAGACAATCTCAAACCAGGAATATCATACTCCTTTGGTGTGATGCTAGTTGCAGAAGACGGAAATTCCAACAAAGAGGATATACAAATAGTGAATTACACAACCAAGTGCCTATGTATACATAATACTCAATAAATTAAATATAAATAAAACTATTAATGACATTTTAAAACAAAAAAGTACCTATAATAGTACAATCAATAACATACATTTTTCTTTTAATTATAGTTTCAAGAAAAATAAATTATGATGTAAGCTTATTGAGTGGTACAGACTACATCAATGTTACTTGGAACAAGGTAAACAACTAAAATACAATTTCATATTATATAGTGTTTCTGCATGTGAGTGACTTATGGTTATTTTATTTTGTAGTTGAGTTTGAAACCATATATTATGTTATTATCTTTGTTATTACCTGTAATCTTGTAGCTTAATGATCAAAACGAAGGAGACTGCTATATAACAGGTTACTTGTTGAAACTTATGATGGTGAACACACCTCTACAGCAACAAGGTTTTTCAGAAGAAGTAATATCCAATGATAATCATGGATATGTATTTAAAAATCTACTATATGGTGAAAAATACGCAGTTCGAGTAACAGCAATATCAGCTACGGGTCAGGCTAAAGCATCTGAAATATCATATATTTACACTCAGCCTTATGGTACGTAATACAACATTTGAGGCAACATAATTTAAAATTCTGAGTGGATGTTTTTTTTATTTTGAATCTGTAATCACCTTTTGGAGCAGTGAAAATGCTTCGATTTTGTACTTCAGTATCTTTTCTGATAGGGGGTGTCAAAAGTAAAAAATGTCCAGCAGTTTTCAAAATTATCACGAAAAAAGCGGGTAAGTGCAGGATGTCGCAGTGAAAATGCTTTGATTTTCTACTTCAGCATCTATTCTGGTAGAAAAGTTAATCTAGTTAGACTATTTAGAGCTTTGAGGATGTCAAATGTAAAATATTCCTAGCAGTTTTCAAAGTTGTCGCAAAGGAAAAACTGAGGCGATCTAACTAACCTCACCTAATCTAATGCATTTACATTTAATACAATGTTCCTCAATAAGGCAAAACAGCATTATAATAGCAGTTAAGAAATATTAAAGATCCACAGGCATTCGTCGCTGTTTTTATATTTAAGTATATAAAATTCAAATATTTGCAAATTATATTGTAGTTAAGAATTTATAAAATGTTCAACTTTTATATCTTAAGGTTGAATACTTAAAACAACAATGCCTATAGTTCATACTGATGAAAAATTCTAAATAATAAATATATACACGGTATTTTTGTTACCTATTGATATTTAGGTTCAAATTTGGACGAGATTAGATATTTAAACGGAGATCAACGATTTTAGTTATTTTGTTATAATTAAAAATATTATTCGTGGATAAACTTGGAATTTTTAATGTATATTATATCAATATATTATTATATTTTACAAGGCTTGGCATTAACAAGTTAAAAGTTAAAATTAAGTTGAAATGTTAAGTTAATTAACTCGTTACTTTTTTTTCAAATTAACTTTTAACATAATAAGTTCCTTTGTTTCAAAATTATCTAAATTAATTTTTCGTCCGAAGAAAAATGCAAATTTTTGAATGGGGTTTTTACTTTGATCATTGATGTATCAATTTAAACTTTCCCAGTAATTTTTTCGAGCGTAAAGAAAAACTATCTAATAAAGTATAATATTATGTTTCTGGAATTTTTTATTTTTACAAATTAGCAAATTTTAACTTTACACTGAGATAATGAATAAAATACGAGTTACTTTTAACTTAACAAGTTAAAAAAATCGTTAATTTGCCCAGCCTTAATATTTTATACACACAATGCCATTTTCAGATGCAATTGTTTCGGTGAAAATTACTTTAACCTACTGTAGTACAAATGACTAATACTTAATAGCAAGAAAATTACTTTAATCACTATAATTGGTATCATAAAATATACATATTATACCTTTTTTTTTTCCTGTTTTAACCGACGACGCCGCAGGATCTGCTTTCGCATTGCTTCCGCGGCGCATACATATTATACCTAGTTATATTAAAGGCTGACTGTCTTTTCTCAAAATCGATTTTGATATGCAATTATTTTATATCTTTGAATTCAAATTTAACCCATCCATTACGACGACCTCTCTTGACACCTACTACCGTACTACCGTTTTTATTTATTTTACTATTATACCTAAACCTATATTTAACTACCGCAAAAAAACATTAATTTGCAAACTCATTTGGTAGGATTTGTGCAAATAAGAAACATAAAAGCCAATCTAAACCAAAGTTCATCACTCATAATAACGTGGGATGTTGACGAAAAATACGCAAATACGCCGTTACATTATAACATTAAATACAAGGTATGATAATCATATTATGTTATATGTAATTATTTAATAACGTTAAGGTAGGCAGGCTAAACGTTTACACTATTAATTACTATATTAAAAAGTATTTTCAATCCTGTGCATAGATCAATAGGTATTTTAGTTGTTCAAACGAGATCATAGCAAATATATGGACATCGATATTAGTTTACAATCAGACGCGAATCGAAATCTGGGATTTGATACCAAACACACAGTATGTTATAAAAGTTGAACCCACAATTAAAGGATATACTTACAACGACAATACTAATATTATTTTCGTAAAAACGCCTATCTCTAGTTAGTAGTTTTCGTAAACTTTAGTATTGAATAATGAATATATTCAAAATTATTTATAATACCTGATAAATTCATCATATTATTATAGATCCAAAATTAATTCCTATAATGACCAATGACGAAAATGGTTCGTACATAACCAATCAAAGCGCATACTTCAATTGGACGATAAACAAGACTGAGTGTTCTAAACTAAATGGTTTATTTCAAGGATACCAAGTCATACTTAAAGTTAGCATAATTATAGCTTTTCAATACCAATACCTATATATATACATTTAAAATTTTGTGATTATTTTTGTTCCATATATTAGCAACGTAAATTGATTTGTATGTAAATTTAAAAATATATTATATCGTATTATAATGTACAGGATATTGACGAGGGCACGCAAGTATCAAACTCGACTACACAAAACTCGGTGAACTTCGACGGATTAAAACCCAGTACCAAATACGAACTGCAATTATACGTACTAACGAATTATGGATACAACTCGGAACAAGGATTATTGATACCATTCAAAACCAAAACTAAATGTAATAAGGTTTTCTATTGCTATACGAGTACATATTGCTACAGCCTACAATAATACAAAATAGTTTTACTGCAATTTCCTTTCATTCAATCCTATGAATACACCACTGGATGTACTATTTATACCTACTATACGTAAAACCACAACAATATGTACATATATTAAAAATTATTTTTATTACATTTCAGTTTTAGAACCAGTGGACGAATTAATGGTTTACAAGAAAAATTTGAAGCGCAAATCGATTGGCATCAGATGGAGTTACCCGGACGAAAACATCGTCAACGGTTTTATCGTCATCGCAATCGACGAGAATATGAATAATACAAAGCAAATTACCATAGAACCCGAAAGATGCGTTGTTTGGCAAAAATTATACTGCACAACTTTTGAGAACTTAATACCAAACCACCAATACACCATAAAAGTATAATACTATTCAACGAATTAAGGTTTTAGTTAATAACTATTTTATATAATTTCGTAATATTGTGTACTTTATATAGATAAAAGCCAAGTCGATAGACTATCCCACAGGTGGTTTTACGGCATCTGTCGTCTGCAATTTCAACGACGGGTGTAAGTATATAATATACCTTGTCATTGGTCTCAAAAAATATAAATAACAATATGTTCAACAACAAATACAAACAGTTGCAGATAAACCGGAAAATCTCCGGACAACAGACGTAGGCTCCACGCACATATCACTGGAATGGGACATACCGTGGGTATTCAACGGTGTGTTGAAATCGTTCATAGTGAACACCGAAGAGATTTCGTCCAAAGACATCGATCAATGCTGTGATAGCAAACCCGATTTAGAGATTCCGATAACAGAAGAACTTCCAACTTATAACTGCACGGTAATTATGAGATATAACTTTTTATAGATTTACGATCTAACTAACCTAACGAATAATATATGACGTATAGGCAAGTACCTATATTATTATAAATACTAAAATGCATACAGCGATCGGCGGAAACAACTATATAAAATTATAAACCGTATATTTTTAGACTATAGTATGACACATTTTACATTTCAGATAAACGACTTGAAGCCCGGTTCCACTTATTCGATTGGTGTATTAACGAAGACTTCGTCATATAGCCAAACTAATAGGATACACGTGACGACTCTATCCACTGCTGCGGTCGCTGAAGACGTTAAAAGTGCTCTGATAATAACACCTGCAACGCAGATGTCAGACGAACCTGAAAATTAATTTCCACAGTTGACATTGTGATACTATAATAACGTAGAATAACATTGCACCTTTAGATTGACGTATAGACTATAGAATATTATTGCACTTTATGATTCACGTGGAAATTATAGGTCAGGCATATCTGCAGTTATGTATTGTCATTTAAGTTTTCTTAAATTTGTATTATTATTATTTTATAGTCATTGAACTTTATTATAATTCACTTGAATACCAACTTGAAAGATATAAGGTAATAATGTTACTAATTCCATACTATAAATTTACATCATTTTACATATGAAATGTATTTCAATGAATATGTATTTTCAAACAATGTTTAGATCAGATATAAATTATAATCATAATAGCTGAACATTGATTTTTAAAATTGTATTATCTCTGAATATTCTCATTTATTTCAGATACCTACAATAGGTTATATTCACTGAAATAAATTGAGTGACTGCGACTGCCAGCCGAGGCGAGTGGCTACTGTCGCAAAAGATACCACATTGTGATTTGTGACACGAATACGTGATTTAGATTAATGAAGTCTAGATTTAAAATTGGACACAATTGGTGGATGACTAGATGCATAATTTTGATGAGTCGAACGGATTGCATAGTTGGGTGACCCCTGTGCAGATGAGTTGTGTGAAAATGCATGTGTTGTAATTCAGACTGATGTTGAATACATGTTTGATACACCATGATAATAGAGTTTAGTCCGAAAGTTGTCAGCACTAGTCACTAGTCACTATTGTCACATTTTTTTTAGTAGTGGTTTTACATTTTGAAAAACATTATTTAAGAAGAGATTCAAAATGATCATATAAAAATATATAGGTATTATTCAAAAACTTCTTAGCTTTTCAATTACATCATTTTTATCTGCGTCGAGTTGCGTCTGTGATTAGCATATCTGTTATTTCCCTTTAAATTTTGTTTTTTTAACGCTTATTATTATCACATTTCAGTTATTGATGAAAATATCAAAATCGTGTACCAAGATTTGTTTGTATTATTAAAAACAGAGGGGCCTCTGGATCCAAGAAGTGTGGTATCTAAACAACTTTTACTACAATATATCAAAGAAATATATAATGCTGACAATTGGGAAGAATAATATGAAAATGAAATGAAGTCAACGATTTCTAATTTTGCAGCCATTTTAAGCAAACTTTGGATAAAAAGTTCATGAAATATAAGTAGATTTAGTCAAACAAATGTCGAATAGCTAAAAAAAACTGTTTGTTATACCATCTATATCATTATCAAATGTCAGCAGACCTAAAAAATTGTTTTCTGTTTGTTCTGATAGAAATAAAACACTTAAAATTCAAAAACTCACTGAATCGTATACTTCTCCAGAAATATTATTTGCCGCAAAAAACAAATTACACGTGTCAGGAAAAAGAGCGGCTTGTAATATAGTCAACGAATCACTATCCTCTCCAAATCGTGCATTAAAAATTAAAAAATCATACATGGTTTCACTGTCAATTGATAATGCCATCATGCCATATTATTTTGACGAAGGATTAGCATTTCTAATATAAAATAAACTTACAAAGCAACAGCACATAAATATTCGTAAATCTGCTAAGGAACGAAGAGCAAATATATACTCGAGTTATGATAATGTTTTAACAGCAAAAAAAAATGCCATCAAATTTAGATTTGCAACTCATAAAACGATTTGGGGTAATTTTAAAGAAAATGTCCAGTGGTTATGACATCAGTTTAGAAAAGTTTGAGGCTTATACTTTAAAGACTGCGGAGCTTTATATTTCGCTGTACCCATGGCATTACATGCCTGCTTCGGTTCACAAAATTTTAATACATGGTATAGACGTAATACGTTCTGCCTTATTACCAATAGGTTAGTTTTCATAATATTTAAAAATTTAGTATGGTCCCAGACAGTAATTTTTTGTTTAATAATATTATTATAACATTATAATAATGAATAATATTAGTATAACGTTATTATAATACTATTTTAATATTATCATTACAAAATGCAGTCTGGGGTTATACAATATAGTTCAATAACACGAACATGTTTATTTT
>NC_042494.1:10097457-10107189 GCF_005508785.2 Acyrthosiphon pisum
AATGAGGATTTAGGTCATATGCTACTTTTATCATCAGATCCCTATAATTCAAGTGTAAAAAAACCATCAAAAATTAATTTAAAATCACTAGATGAAGATATTAGGGCACTTATAATTGTTGAGGTAGACAAAAATAGTGACTCTCAAAGACGATGATTCTGAATGAAATATTGTATTATATTCAAAAAACAAAATTATAAAACTATAGGGTCTGTTTACTGTAAAAATAAAAATACATTTCTTTAATTTTGGTACGTTTTCATCATATTTGAATTTTTAAAATAATTAAAATTAAAATGTAATAACATTAGGAACACATTTTGTAAATAAAATAATTTTGTCCGCCTAAATTTTTATTTCCGACCACTGTGCGTCATCAGGAGCGGACTTTGTCTTGACTTATTCTAGACTGTTTATTGTTATAATCCTTTTGAATTCAACAGTAAGTCTTGATAACAATCAACTGAACTCAAATAATTATCGATATTATTATTTGCATTGAAAAATCATTTTATCCGTGTTGGTAAAGAATATAAATTATCATCTAAATTCAAATCCAAACTTTAAATATATAGTATAGGTATATATATATATGTATGTAAATACAGATTATAACCAGTTCTTTCCCATTACCCACTGTAGGTACCTACAATATTATTATTGTCTCAAAATAACCGTCTCGCGCTTCCGCTGATAAGTATAGTGGTTGTATAGATTAATACCGATGGTCTGAGATTTAAACGACGAAAACCCACTGCGTTATTATAAAAACTACTAACATTGCACTATGATACACGTCAACTACAAAAAGAATATTAATCGCACACTCTGCGGAGTCGACGCGTGCATAATTATATTGTTATACCTATAATATTATACGTGCAAAAACTTGACTGCTGGAAAAACCCCACTGTTTGACCATGGCCTTCCCACGCGTATTTGCATACAATAATTGTATATTATTATTTTACGCTTCTCCGTATATTTGATAATTAATATTATATTTAGCATACCTGTACCTATCGTTTGAATGGTTCTGCTTTTTGTTTTTATACATCTCCTGCTAATTTTATACACATCAGTATTATAGGTACCTTACAATACGGTAACATCATAAACGTGGGTAACGTGTTTATACGTATATATATAATATATATATCTGAATTACTACAGCATACATATATATATATCTGAATAAAACGTGTTTTCGGTTTATGCATACAGGTAACTACTATACGAGGAACCTTATTCACGACTGTATATTATATAACCTTGAACTTGGTGGGAAAAAAAATATAATTACGTTTTTGTTGGCTTCGATTTTCCTTGTGCAGACGTCGGACGACGACGTACCTATTTGTACGTTATTGTCTTACACAATTATTGTGTTTTGTATCCAAAGGAACATATTCTACACTAAATGACAGCATTAATTATAAACAATGTTTATAATAAATGTATTATAATAGTAATATTTAAACAAATACCTATTAAAAAAAATTAACAATATTATATTTATTTATTTGAATTATAAACAGATTATCGCCCAATTTATTATACTAAATATGATATCGATGGTTTGGAAGACAAAAAAATATTACACACAATATTACAGTATATTGTTCGTAAATCTATTAATTACATATTGCTATCCTACTTAAAAATAGGAACTATAGGTACTATGGTTAGTAATTGGTTATAGTGTGCATCTTTCTTCAACACAATGAATTCGAATATTGATTTAATTAGAAAATCTATAACAGTTCGTAGAATTACTAATTCATTAAATTTTAAATCTTTACCAAAGACCAAAGCCAATTGTTCATAAATAAATTATTTCCAGAAATATAGAAATACAATAATCAAGGATTTCTAACTTTAAATTCGGCCACAATAAAAACCAAAACGGTAAAAACCAAAATGGAAAAATTCGCATGAATAGACTACAAAGTCCACTGCAGTTAGCCATTACTAATAAATAAGATAATATTATGGTAGCCAGTTGATGATCGTTTAGCCACGTTTCCTTTGTTGTAAAAGTTAGTTTATATTAACGATGCTCGGAGACTTTACCCGAGGTGTGTAATATAAACGCTAGAGAAATGTAGTGTAAGTTAAGTATATTAAATTCCTAAGAAATCTATATTTTACTCGTATATTAAATTATAATATATTGTTCACAAAACATAATAACTATATCAAATAAGAAATGTTTGTATTTAAGCCTGCGGGTTACCGATTTGACAATGGTGTGCTGTGATAGTGAGTGATCTCTGTGAGTCGTAATGTACGTAATGCAGTCCTATATTCCGTCGCCTTTTAGTTCTTGTCGCGCACACACTGCCCTGGGGGGCGGGGGGGGGGGGTCAGTCGATGCGTGCTCAAAAAACCTCAATCATCAACCGGCCCCTCTTATGTTTAGTTATACATTTTAACGTAGACGTCAAACGTCGATGGATGACAATTTTTGTTTCAACAGTATTTAATTACTTTCTCTGGTCACTGATGCTTACTCGTATTTCTTGTCATTGAAGAATAACACGCATCCTATTAATTTAGACATCACATTGTGCTTATTTAATAGATAGAAAAGATTAATTATTAATTATATAAATGCAAAATAGTTATATTTCGTATAGAAAAATGTTTAATTGGTTGAGTTATAATATTTACAATTCAAAATATTATACAATAATGTATAGGTACAGTAAAATAATACAATTTACAATTTAGGAATAATTAATAATGCAATAAATAAAATTACGAATTTAAGTTGTACATAACTAGAAAATTGTGATATAAGGAATTTGTATGATTAAATTTTTAGTAGTGACCAACACCATGTACGTGATGGTTTGAACCATGCCCACCGTGTCCGTGATGATATGAACCGTGCCCAAAATCTGGGCCATGATGTTCAGGACCATGATGTTCTGGACCATGATGTTCTGGACCGTGATGTATGGGACCGTGATGCTCTGGACCGTAATGTTCTGGGCCATGATGATGTGAACTATGTCCGAAATCTTGACCGTGATGATCTGAACCGTGTCCATGCTCTTTGTGTCCACCATATTCTTCTTTATGTCCCCCAAAGTCATGTCCACCGTGTTCTTCTTTGTGCCCACCATATTCTTCTTTGTGTCCACCGAAATCGTGTCCACCATGTTCTTCTTTGTGTCCGCCATATTCTTCTTTGTGTCCACCGTATTCTTCTTTGTGTCCACCGTATTCTTCTTTGTGCCCACCGTATTCTTCTTTGTGTCCACCAAAGCCATGTCCACTGTGTTCCTCTTTGTGCCCACCATATTCTTCTTTGTGTCCGCCATATTCTTCTTTGTGTCCACCGAAGTCGTGTCCACCATATTCGTGTCCACCATGTTCTTCTTTGTGTCCACCATATTCTTCTTTGTGTCCACCGTATTCTTCTTTGTGTCCACCATATTCTTCTTTGTGTCCACCAAAGTTGTGTCCACCATATTCGTGTCCACCATGTTCTTCTTTGTGCCCACCGTGATCAACATTGTGTCCACCACCGTATCCCGGTGCACCCAGTGAGTAGCCGAATAATGCGATCACCAATACAATTGACTAAAAAAGACAAAAATTAAATTAAATGACAAATTAAACTTTCAATCAATGATTAACAGTTGTACATAAGTACAATAAGTTATGAAATATTATATTATTATAAATATATTATTAAAATAGAATATAGGTATACTGGTAGGTATATTACTATAAACAGTGATATAAGTATACCGTTTTATTAAACATACGTAAATGAAAATAAAACACCGTGTAACAATAAAATCAGAAACGAGGTTAATAATACTTTTTAACAATTTAAGTGAACAAAAACATGTCCGGAACCGGAGAATATTAATAATGAATGTGATAGTTGAATAAAAAAAATAATATCATATGATTAGCCTTAGTTGATAAAACAAATACCTTGTTATAGAGATATATACCTATTATTATAGCTCATCGATGTTTGAAAAGTACTATCATCAGTTTTTGGGTATTGGTTGGTAATTTAATGCATATCAAAGTTTTATTTTTATTTAATTTTAAATCATAATAAAAATATTAGAAGTACTTTAAAAACTAAAAAAAAAATGCTCAGATTTCTTATGTAGGTATGAATATTATTATTCAATAAAGGTTAATATAATGTAAAGAATACAATTCTTTTCAGATAAAATATCATTACTGATAATATATTTATTATAGTTTTTAAGAACAATA
Source organism: Acyrthosiphon pisum (assembly GCF_005508785.2). Taxonomy (NCBI): domain Eukaryota; kingdom Metazoa; phylum Arthropoda; class Insecta; order Hemiptera; family Aphididae; genus Acyrthosiphon; species Acyrthosiphon pisum. Next base: position 10,101,709 of record NC_042494.1, read on the forward strand.
ATAATTTTGAATCCGGATAGATATTGTAAAATAAATTATTTATATATGGTTTAGATTGAATTTATTTTTTTATTATTGAATACTACTTTATTGAATACTTTATTTTTATTCTTTTATTTATAATTCTTGTTAAATAAAAAAATCATGCCGTCGCACGTCGTGGTTATCCTTCAACGGTATAACAATATTATATTATATATTTATTATTTATGGACAATTCGATATCGGTTTACGTCGATTAATAGCTTTTAAATGTTTTTTTTCTCCAGTTGCCGAGAACTCGAACCAGTACGTCGGTACCAGAATAAGCTTATTAAGTCAATGACAAAATATATAATATTATGCAATAGGATTTTGCTTAACAGATATTATACCTTATAATTTAACAATACAAAAATATTATTAATAACTATTAGTACTACCTATTTACCAAGAAAATATTTATCAATATTATCATTATCGTTTATCGTCGATGACGATCGATGATGGTATGGGATATCTAAATACATATATATACCTCTGTAGAGAAAAGTTCATTGTTGTAGTGCAACTATCGCTAAAAAAGAACTGACATGGCTGATCAAAATTTCGATTATTGAACGAATCATGTTTTTAAAATGCACTAAATACATTTTTGATTATAACAAATTATATCGGAACTAATTAGAATTTTTTTTTTTTTGTATATGAAGATTATTTCAAATACTTCTAAAAAGTAATCAAGTATTATTCAAATACTTAACTATTTATAGTATTTCGGTGGTATTTTAAATACTTAATTTTAAAAGTATTTTTTACAATACTGCCGATACTCAATATAAAACGATACTAATAATAACCATTTTAATATATAAACGTATATAATATAATATATTGTTACTTAAAAAAGTATATTTTTAGAATATGTCATTGTAATGGGCATATTATATTTAAATTCAAATATAAATCATTATAATGCATATAAAAAAAGATTCTGCGTGGAGACTGTTTCAGCCATGGGTACCGGTACTTGTATAAAATATAATCAAATATAATGATAAAAAAAAAAATTAATAAAAAGCTAAAATATCTCATGGCTATCAAAAGTGTTTCTTTCCAGTAAAGTTTTTTTTTTGTTAAAGGTAGAACAACTTATGAGGAATTTTCTATTAAATCATAAAGCATTTTTACCAAGTAAAATATATTTTATATAATACTTAAAATAAATTTCGAACATTTTTCATTACTATTAATATAAGTCAAAATATTTTGAACATTTTAGCATTCATGGAAAATACTATTACAGTATTTTTTGAAAATATCAAGTATCCACAGTTTTCGTTTTTAAACTACAAGAAAATATCAAAAATCGATTATTGGGAATTAATTTATTTCCCGGTGAATATCCAATATCATAAGAATTTAAATTCAAACACTCATAAAAATTCGTAATACTTTCCTTTTTATTTAGATTAAGTTAGAAATACTTGCAAGGAATCTTAAATTAAATTTTCTAATGTTATAGCTATAAAAAGAATATTTTTTATGAATTTCTAACTGAATAATAATTTTGAAATTTTCGTGAATTTGTGAATTTTGTCGAAATTCTAACATTCGTCAATCATAAAAAAATATTGTGGATTTATGTTCAACTTTTTTTGTTAGTTGAATTATTAACAAATTATGTGAAACGTTGTATTTTCTCATTTTTTTATCAAGAAAATTTATTTATCGACTATAATTGAACATTTAATTTAATAAAAATAAAAAACTTTTCATGACAATAATTAAATAACTAAATAAAGACACAAAATACTTCGAAAATTTTATTATGAGTGGGAAATTGTTATATTAACATGTAGTAAAAGTCTAAAGTATTTACGGTTATTATTTGTCGAGTTAAACAAAACAAATAAAATCGACTGTCAAAAATTGTTTTTGGGTAAAATGTCCCATTTTCCACAAATTTTTTTTTTGTTTTAGAAGGTGGTTACGAAAACTACTGGGAGTTTTCAATTCTCAACTCCTGAAAGTTCCAACTAGATTCATTTTCCTATCAGAAAATATGCTTATTTTTCCTAACCGAAAAGTTGATGATAGACATAAATATAAAACACACATAATTGTAAAACTAAAACATTCATTGCTTCGCACCGAGTTTAAAATATGTTAAAATTATTTTAGATTATAGATAATTTACATCAGAACAATATGACTTATAACTTATTGAGATATTGAAAAAATATTTAGTGGCATTAGTGGATTTTTAAAAATGTTTATGTTATACAATAACTATTTAAATAACACATATTCAAGTATATTATTGTATTATTAAAATGTGTGATTCATATGGTATTCATAATTACTATATAAGAACGAACTCGAAAGCTAATCATGTCAGAACAATAATATTTTGAATAATATACGTTGATATTTTCACCTAAAATCTTGTTGGGGTAGGTTAGGTTAGGACGTATGGTATTGACACGGTTATTGGTACACGTCGCCTATAACGATATAATTTAATAGTGTTATAATAATTACCAGACGATTCATGTTGGCGAGTGAATGTGTAGTGTATTTTCGCAAGACGAGTTCGGCGGACGTTGGAAGTCTATTTGTAATCTTCAAGTTGCGACTGCGATTGTTCGTCGGACGTGTACCGTCTTATATATATATACGAGACCCGTGGACAGAGTTTTCGCACGCGCATGCTTCATCAAAATTACATATAATTATAAAATTTGTTTGGTATATCACTAATGACCTACGACCGAGATTGAATCTTGTTCGGTATACGCCTACGATGTGCATCATAACATTTTTCGCGATTAATGTGCATATTGTATTATTATAATTTAAACCGCGACAGTGGTGGTAATGATAATGAGTTGGTGGTGGTGGTCGTCACCTAAACTGGTCAGCAGTCGTCATGTTGTACAAATACTGAAAGACCTCGTTTTTCGGTCTTTTCGTCTGAACTATGAATAGCGTGTGTGCTCTATCACTCCCTCTCGATAATTCTCTCGCTGTCTCACAGACACCCGCTGACACCCTGTACAAAATTCGAAGGTCCGTGATGGTAATTGATTCTGGTCAAAAACATATAGGTACCAGATGCACTACAAGTTGTGCTTAGGTACATAATACTATAATCTATATCAGTGGTTTTCAACCGGTGTGCCGCGGCACACTGGTGTGCCGCGATAAATCTATTAATACCTAGTTTTATAATTTTCATCATATGCTTCACGTATTATAATTATATATTTATATGAATTGGTGTGCCGCGAAAATTTTGTAAGAGATGAAGTGTGCCACAATGTGAAAAAGGTTGAAAACCACTGATCTATATTGTACGTACGGTTGCGCATTTGACGGTTAATAGCAAAAACCGATAAAAATTTCAAAAAAATCATCGATATGTTCGCAATCATCATTCGTTATAATAAGTCGGTAGTCGATACATATACTATTATATTATACCTAAGATCATATACCTACTATGGATAACCATTTCTAGATAATTTGAAGCACATATCAGCAACAATTTTTTATATTAGTATATTATAGACGGATGAAATACACGTGCGTGAAGAAAAATGTTGTTTGTTGAGATTCTAAAGGTATTTATGGCTTATTTTTCAACCCCTATAGGTAGCTAAAGGGTAGCTCAATAGCTCACACATGAATTGTTTTCAGCTCATTAAAAATAATTTTTGTTTTTGTTTATTAAAATGGTTACATATTATTTTACTATTAAAATTAGTAAAACTATTATGGCATATACATTTTTTTCAAATATATTTATGAAAAAATACAAACCTCTTGGACGGGAATGCCGGTAATATTTTACATGGGTGAGATGGGTGGCTCCATCCATATAGTTTATTATCTATAAGTAATATACTATCGGATCATATTAATAACATACTATATTGATCATCGATTCAACGACCTTCGTGATATTTTTGGCAAAAAAAAACCAAGAATTTACCAATATATAATTTCCTACATGCGTAATATATTATTACCATACAACTTACATCTGCGTGTGAACAACAACAGTCGACGTACCTAATTATAATATCGTAATATTGTTATACTGGTATAGCGCTCTAATAAATGCTATACAATGGCTAATCGAATTTTTGATTCATACTGTATCTACCATAATTTATATAATTTTTTAACTTCGTCATTATTGATGTAAATCATATCATGCGTGCCTTATTTACAGTTTTCACAAATCCCTACTTAGGAATTTTGGGGCCTGGGGCTAATTATTTTTTGGTGGCGCCTCTTAGTTTTTATCCTATACAATAATAATTTATCATTGAATCCAAATTTAACATTATTTGTGGGGACATAACAATTTTACGTATGTTATACATTTTATTATACGCAATGACATACAAATATTTAGATTAATTTTATTTTTTACTTATTAAATATATCATTATACCTATTATGTACTTGAACTCTTTCACACTGTTCTATGATAAGGTGGTATTGACTCGAAAGTTAATAATAATAATCATATTTGTGAGTCCAGGGCCTTGCACCCAAATTAACCCGAACCCCTAACACCCCTAAACACCCTTAAAAAATCAAACACCCGAAACCCATATAACCCGAATGATTCTGTTTTAAAAACACCCGTATTAACCAAAACCTGTATAAATCATTCGGGTTAACTTGAAACCCGAATAATTATGATTATTACAAACTCTTCATGTGATATATAATTTTGTATGTATTTCTTGTGGTGAGTTTGATTCTGTAGTTAGTTGTTTAATAATAATAATAAATTGTAAACAATTTTATAATCAATCACAGGTAAATTCAATAATCATTTTTTTGAAAATATAATCCAATAAAATCCTTTTATACCTGACAGGCATATAATATTATATATTACTTTATTACTTATTAGTAAGTATATAAAATAAATCCAAATATAGCCAATATCAATATAAAATATAATCATGGTCTCAACAAACTGAATAAGGTATTGACAGTCGTGGCCAAAATATCAAATAGGTACTAATAACTAATAAATAATAGTACCTAGTATTATTTGTCACCAACTTCCCAACTGGTATTATTATCGCTTTATAACTGTCTATACCTAAATTTAATAACGAATATCAGAATGCTGGGCTATTTTCCAGTTTTCCAAAAATGTATTTTTTGGCCTATGGCCTACCTTATTTTAAATATTTTATTATATGCGTCGACTTCGCAAGTGGTAAATTGCATGTTTGTAGTTTGTACCACTCTATGACGCACCTCTCATGCGTTTTTGTTGCTGTTATTATTAATAATAGGAGGGGGGGCATCAAAAGCTATGTTTTTTCCAGACTACACAACACCTGTATTAACCAATATTAACCCGAATTATAGTGGCTTTGAAAACCTGAATGTTTGTTTGAATTTTTTATTCCAGTGTTTGAACCCCCAAATACATCCAGTACTCGAAACCCGAAACCCGAAGCCCTG
>NC_042494.1:10107315-10113976 GCF_005508785.2 Acyrthosiphon pisum
ATTTTTCTTGTGTTATTTTTTTTGGATACCATTAATTCTTCATCGTATTATACTTAAATTAGTTATTAGGAGGATTAATCATGTAAATACAAAATACTATTATTTTTTATAAAAAAAAAAAATGTTTAATTGGAACTGTTCTAATCTTTAGATCACGAAATCTTATATAATAATGTTTAGGTACAGTATTATAATAAAATTTACATATATCAAATTTTCAATTTAGCAATAAATAATAATTAATAAATAATATTATAAGATGACATTTAAGTTGTACGTCCCATAAAATTGTGAATTCAGGGATCGGATGATATTAACGATGTAATTGAAGTTTTAGTAATGACCACCACCGTGATGACTGCCATGTTCTTCATGTTCTTTATGTCCACCATGGTGTTCATGTTCTTTATGTCCACTATGGTGTTCATGTTCTTTGTGTCTACCATTTTCTTCTTTGTGTCCCCCATATTTGTGTCCATCATGTTGTTCTTTGTGTCCACCAAAGCTATGTTCCCCATACTTGTGACCATCATGCTCTTCTTTGTGTCCACCATTTTCTTCCTTGTGTCCCCCAAAATCGTGTCCACCATGTTCTTCTTTGTGTCCACCAAAGTCGTGTCCCCCATACTTGTGACCATCATGCTCTTCTTTGTGTCCACCATTTTCTTCCTTGTGTCCCCCAAAATCGTGTCCACCATGTTCTTCTTTGTGTCCACCAAAGTCGTGTTCCCCATACTTGTGACTATCATGCTCTTCTTTGTGTCCACAATGTTCTTCTTTGTGTCCGCTATATTTTTCCTTATGCTCACCATGTTCTTCTTTATGTCCACCAAAGTCATGTCCTCCATATTTATGTCCTTCATGTTCTTCTTTGTGTTCACCAAAGTCATGACCACCATATTTATGTCCTTCATGTTCTTCTTTGTGTCCAACATATTCTTCCTTATGTCCACCATGTTCTTCTTTGTGTCCACCAAAGTCGTGTTCACCATATTTGTGTCCTTCGTGTACTTCTTTGTGTCCGCCATATTCTTCCTTATGCCCACCGTGTTCCTCTTTATGTACATCATATTTTTCTTTGTGTCCACCATGTTCTTCTTTGTGCCCACTAAAGTCGTGTTCACCATTTTTGTGTACATCATGTTCTTCTTTGTGTCCACCATATTCTTTTTGTCCATCAAATTTATCTTTGTGTCCACCAAAAATCATGTCCACCATATGTGTGTACATCATGTTTCTTCCTTGTGTCCACCATATTTGTGCCCCTCATGTCCTTCTTTGTGTTCATCATGTCCTTCTTTTGTGTTCATCAAATTCACCTTTGTGTTCATCATGTTCTTTTTTGTTCTCATCATGTTCTTCTCTGTGTTCACTATGTCCTTCGTGTACTTGGTGTCCACCGTGTTCATGGCTTCCACCACCGTATCCCGGTGCACCCAGTGAGTATCCGACCAATGCGATAACCAATACGATCGACTATAAAAGACAAATAATGCATTTAAACAAAAAATGTAATACTCGATGAATTTACTCGAGTTTATGGTTATGATTATAGGTTATGAAATATATTATATTAAATTATTTAAGTTGTAGAATAGGTGAACTGGTGCCTATTTATAGTAAGTATATAATTTAGAAATATCGGAAAATATAATGTTGTTTTCTCCAATATAAGATAATGAAAATAAATCTACGTGTAATCAAGATACACCTATGTAGTATAATATACAGTAAGCTATATAGGATAAACCACAATTAATAACCGTAGACTTTTGAAAATTACACCAAATATGAATATTATTATTTTCAATGAATACATGAATGATAACATTTTCTAAATATTTTGACTCTTTTTGAGCAAACTATTTGACTTGAGAACATTTTTCACCTGGTAAATAAGCTTGAAAATTGAATGCTAGGTTCCTTATAATTTTTATTAGTATATATTCAAAAATATTAAAAATACATATGCACAATTATTAGATTCCGAGCGGAGTGATGAATGTATTGATTTTACTATTCTTTTTAAATCTAAGACTGAATTATAATACAAGATTCCTTATAAAGTTATATCAAAGTATCTAAGTTCTACCTTTATCAAAAAAAAAAAAAATGTTTATAAGAAAGTCAAATTAAATTTAAATGAGCGTTTGAAATTTTTACAACATTCACTCGATTTCTCATGTAGAGGATTTCTTAATTTATTGTAATTCAAAAACGAATAACCGTAGACACTTGAGATTTATATCAAATGTTTATATTTTTTTTATTTTCAAATTTGCAGGAAATTACCTACATTATATTATACTATATTATAGTATAACCAAGAATAACGATTTTATTTATTTTGTTGTAATTTTATAATATTAATTGAACATACCGGCTATATACTAGATATACCATATTAAAAATAAGTAATAACAATATAAACATAATATAAAATATCCACACTGACAACCCGTCACCGCTCACAATCGTTTTTCATAAACAATGATATTATATTATTATCATTGAATTCAAATGTAATACCATCCTTATACAGTGACCCACTTGTAACCTAATATACAGCAGAGTGATAGCCACTTACCCAGTTACCCACCTTTTTTTTTAATATGAATTTAATGTTAAAATTTTGACAAAATACATCAAAATGTCGACTATTTTCCAGTTAGAAATTCATATAAATTTTTATTTCATTGCTAACGTTAGAAATTTTGATACGAAACTCTCCACAAATGTTTTTACCTCAAACGAAAAAAAAAGTTTGCCGGAAAGTAACAATAATTTTTTATATAAGCATAAATTTAAAATTTTTACGCAATTGGATTTTCATCGGTAAATTAACGAATTTTTATCTATCAATTTTTGATATTTTGTTGGTATTAAAAAACAAACAATCCTAGATACTTGAAATGTTCACCAAGTATTGAAATTTCCGTTTTCCAAACATGGTAAAAGTTTCAAACAATTTAGACTCTTTTTGAGCTCTTCAAAAATTTGTAAATAATTTTTCATTTAGCAATTCATAAAAGATTTTTTTTCATAGGTAAGATTAACAATTTTAATAAAAATGTCCCATAAGTTTTCTACCTAAAACAAAATAATAAAATTGTATACTTAAATAAGTAAACTTTAATTTTTTATGAGCGTTTTCACTATTAATTTTGATTATTTAAACAAGTATGCTAGACTGACGTCTACGCTCAGAGTAATTGTTCGTGTACAATGGTTTATTATTGAATTTAAATATAGCACATCCATTACAACAACTTGCTTGAAAACTACTAACTAGCTGTACAGCAAAGCGGTACCCACTTGTCCATCTTTATTATGCTCAATTTATTTTGAAGATTGTAAATAAATTATACCATAAGTTCATAAGTAATTATTTAATGATATTGGTATAAATCAAACGTATTACAGTAATATATGAGGGCCTCTAATTATGTTTGGGCCAGAGGTTTCAGCCTTCCTAGCCCCCCTCCCCCCCCTATATGTAGCATTCTGTTTATCAGTCGACTATAATATGTAAGCACATTTAGATCCATAATATTGGTACAAAAGGTAAAAGCCTTACGAAAAAACACTATAGACATTAGACTCTATATAGTATACACAAAAAACTACTCTGATGACGGTCTGTCAGCCTATATTAGGTACATATGAGCATTGAACATATTTTATGATATTATTACCTACTATTAAATACATTATTTTACTATTAGTAAAATAGTAGGTTAAATCAATCGTTTAATAACTTTAAAAGTATACAGGAATAATATTTTTAAATCATAAAAAAATAACTAAAATCGTTATTCTACGTTTAAATATCTATCTCATTTCGACCAAATTTAAATAATATAATAAAATATCAATAAAAAAATGTTTATTTATTTTTAGATTTTTCGATTAATGTAATAGATATTATTTCAATTTAAAACAACTGTGCTTAAATAATTTTTAGTTAATGTACCTATATATTTAGAAAATTTGTTTTAAATGTTCAATTCTTAGATATTATAAAAATTGAGCATTTTATAAATGTTGAACTACGACATCATTTGAAAATTTTAGTGATTATGATGAATTTTGTGAACATTTTAACTTTAAACGCTTATAAAAAAATTAAACATGTGTATTTTTTTATGTTTTTAAACTGATAATATTATAACAAATGATGAGAAATCATATATTACATTTTCAAACAGCCTGAACCCAGCAAAAATACTGATATTTATAAAATAAAAACTAAAAAATGGAAAATTTCTTGATACGACACCTATTATATTACACCATATGTACCTACCTTCAGAACCTACCTATCACCTAACCTACCTATAGAAAAATATGCTTATATAATTATTCGATGTATCTTCAGCAAGGCTGGGCAAGTTAACGATTTTTTTAACTCGTTAAGTTAGATTATTTTAAAATAATAAATTTAAGTTAAATTAAAAGTTACTCGTATTTTTTTCGTTACTCGTTAAGTTAAGAGTTACCTTTGAAAAAAAGTAACTTAACTTAGTGTTAAGTTAAAATTTGGTAATTTGCAAAAATAAAAATTCCAAATGCTGTTTATTTGATAGATTTTCTTTTCGCTCAAGAAAATTACTGGGGAAATTTAAAATGATACATCAAAGTAAGAAACCATTAAAAAATTTGCATTATTCTTCGGACGAAAATTAACTTAATTTAGATACTTTTGAAATAAATTTAACTTGAAGTTAACACGTTAATCTTGAAAAAAAATAATTTACTAAGTTAAAAGTTAATTTGAAAAAAAATTAACGAGTTAATTAACTTATCGTTTTAACTTAATTTTTACTTGTAACTCGTTAATGCCCAGCCTTGATCTTCAGTTATTTGTTTTTGCATTAGAACAAAATAAGAAAATCGTTCCAAGAGAAATCATTACTACCTATACAATGTCGAAAAATTCGAAATTCAAACGCTTATAAAAAATTAATTTGACTTTTCAGTAAAATTGGTTTTTGATCAAAGTAGATAAACTTATGAGGATCTTGTATTAAATGTTCAAATCTTCAATATAAAAATAAAATGTTTTATGCATTTCTGACTCCAAAAAATGTATGAATTTTCGTGATGACTTTTCCATATTCTAATCTATTTTACTCTTTACTTTTGAATTACACTGCGTCTAATAACAACTTATGAAGAAGTTTGTGTTATAATTTAAAAATTTTTGAAATAAAACTTCTTTCTTCAGGTTTGGGTAAAAAATAAACCGTAACGAAAAATGAAACGACAGGAAAAATGAAACGACACGAACAATTGAAACGGCAGATAATATGGTGTATGCGGTCGTATCGGCGCCGCACTCGAGCGTTACGCGAGAATGTTAACTTTTAACCGTCAGGACAGGTCCGTGGCCAGGTCAGTGGCCGTCGAGTGTTGTCCCCTGTTCTGTTGCCGACTCGGCCGACCGTCGACCGAGTTCGTCGACGTCACATGGCCGACGGGGCGCGCTGGCGCCGGTCGGTCGGGCGTCAGCCGAGTCAGAAACGGAACACGGGACCGGCGCAACACTCGACGAACACCGACACGGCGACAACACACGGACCCACGACGACAGAATGCTGTGAACGTGGCCCGAACAGCGGCGACGAATGCCGCGGGCAACCGACGTTATCGCCGCCGTGCGGCCGCGCGCGATATCCAATCGCAGCGCCGCAGCGTGCGAGACCAATTTTATAAATACGAGTGCGGTGCACAAAATCTTTCAGTTTTTTGTCCTGCTCTACCGCATATATTGCAAAGCGGCGAACAAATAAAACAGTACGGTTTTTATAAATTAAAATTCATAGGTGGAAATTTGACGTAGTTTTAGAGGGGGCTAACAGTAGTTGTGTGTAAGTTGTCGTCGTCGCGCAAGTCATGCACGTCGGCGGCGGCGTGCACGTTTATTTTTATTGAATTGATTTTTCTAGGGATCAAATGCCGGAAAATTTCCGGGAAAATTCGGGAAAATTTCGGAAAAAAACCGTTTTTTTCCCAGAGCCTCGGAAAACGTGGAAAAATTGGAGTATATTAAAATAATACATATCCGAAAAAAACCGAAGTTTTCGGAAAATTAAAAAAAAAAACCGAATTTGTGGAAAATTAAAAAATTGTATTTATGCTTCAAAATTAAAATAATCTGTGTAAAAAAAAAACCATTTTAAAAAAATAGATAAGGGAAGCTGTCATTGTCGTTTCACATTTGCCAATACGGTTATTAATGCATTATTGTATTAAAATTAAAAATTAAACTATTAAAAATATACAGATATTTCAATATTTGTTCTAAAAATAACGTAAATACATATAAAATTGTTATTTATGTGGGGAGTGTATTTCCCCGAAAATAAATCACCCGTATTTTAAATGTTAAAAATTATATACTTATTGTCTATTTATATTTATAAGTAGCTGATCCCGTGCACTTCGTTGCCCATTGAAAGTGTCAACTATAATATTATGTTTTATTTTGTATAATTAATTACTATACGTTTTCCTCCGAACAGTAACGATGCATCAGTGGCGTATCCAGGGGAGGGGCTGAGGGGGCTGCAGCCCCCCCCGAAATGTTAAAAATTATTTTAATGGTCTATGATAGTAGCTCAAAAAGTCTTAAATTGTATTTAAAATATTTAAAAATGTA